>NC_133437.1:17033235-17186360 GCF_011762505.2 Arvicanthis niloticus
GGATCCCCATAGTTGCAGTCCTGACGGGTACTGAGGAGCTAGATAGGCATGGGTGCTGGGAACTAAACTAGGCTCTCCTGGAGGAGCGTGGGTGCTCCAACTGCTAGAGCTATCATTCCAGTATCTACAGAACAGTACCTCAGAGCAACCATCTCAAAACACGGGAGGAAAATGTATCTTGTAGGACAAGGTTTTAGGTATTTCTCTTAAGCATGTCATCTTTAAAAGATTGGCTATGAAACACAGTGTTGCTTGCTAGATAGATAGATAGATAGATAGATAGATAGATAGATAGATAGATAGATCAGTAAGTGCTGAGTGTTGGTCAGTCAGGGAGGGAAATGATGGCCAGACTCATCCGCTGCATTCACACGGTTCATTATTTTCTTGGTTATCTGGCCCAAGTCATGATATTCTGATTTAACGTCACCAGGGAAGATTATGATTCTCTCTGGCATAAAACTTACCAAACTATTGTCGGTAATAAAACGTAAGTGCGCCAGCATCAAGCTAGTCCACATTCCAGAACCAATGGGGGTGGGGGTGTCTCCTGGGGCCCCAGGCCTAGCTGAGGAGCAGTGGTGGCTGCTGAGAAGGAGGCTCAGCTACTGGAAGGTTGCCCATGCTGGGAAATAGCCCACCCAAGCACAAGCACAGGCAGTATGCACTCATTGGGCTCAGTGGGGAAAAAAAAAAAAACGTAAAGGCAGAAAAGGTGGGAAGGGAGTGGACTCACAGGAGCGGGATCCAGGGGGAGTGGGCGGGAGCCATTGGATTCATATGATCAAGATACATTGTATACAGGTGTGAAGTTGCCAAAGAACGAATTACAACTATCCTTTTCAAATAACAGTGCTTAGAATCAACTAACCTTGGGCTCGTAGAGACTGAACTGCCAACCAGAGAGCATGCATAGGACAGACAGACCTAGGCCCTTCACAGATGAGTAACCTTGTGCAGCTGGGGCTTCATGTGGGACTCCTAACAGCAGGAGCGGGGGCTCGCTGCCTACACTGCCTGCCTGTGGATCCCTTTCCCCTACTGGGCTGCCTTGTCTGTCCTCAATAGAAGAAGATCTCCCTAGTCTTACTGCAACTTGATGTGCCAAGGCTGATCCATATCCACGGGAGGACCCCCCTTTTCTGAGAAGAGGAGGAGGGTGGGTGGGGTGGGTGGGAAGATGAGAGGAGGGACTGGGAGAGAAAAGGAGGGAGGGAAGCTGTGATCAGGATATAAAGTATATAAACAACAACAAGACAATGCCTGACTCTCCAATTGTTTCTTGAAATTCATCCCATATCCATAGGGAGCACTCATTTACATATCTTCCCTCCCCCACCCACTGCACACCCTTTTCTTGATGGGGTGATGAATCTGTTTTCAGTTACCCTTGTGACACCCGGGTCACTGGTCTCCTCAGCTACTGTCCAACTGGGTCTACCCCCTCCCCTCTTCTGCAGTGCCACGATCTCCGGAAGGCCAGCTCTCAGTCTGGCATTTTGTAGACGTCTGAAGAGATGAAACAGGTGGCTTCCAAAAGTGTATATCCCACATCCTAGGACTCTAGACGATCAGAGGGTAGTGAAGGGTCTTGAGACAAGGGCATCTTCCTGCATGATCCAGTGGTGACTGGTATCCTTACAGGAGAGACACAGAAGACAAGGCAATTTGATGGGCAGGCAGAGATGAGGAACCACAAGGGATAGCAATGACCACTAGAAGTGTGGAGCGGCTAGGAATGATCGACTGTCCTCAGAATCGTCACAGGTGGACAGCCCTGAGAACAACTTTACTTCAGACCTCAGCCTCATGAACTGAGGAAGAATAAATTTCAGTTGTAAGACTGAACCTGCTCCATACTTCCCGGCTGGAGCAGTGCACTTCCTTGTCACCCGCCCCAGTGTTCTGGGGTTCCCCAATGAAAGAAACAGGCACGGCCTTGTTTTTAATATGCCCTAAGCAGCTCAGTGTGGGGGCCACTCCCTAACTACACGTGGCTAACACACAGTCCTCTCTGCTATTCCTGAGTTGATACTTACTAAATCTGTGGTCGGCAGCCCTCCTGGGCCGCTTTCCTCGGTTCTTACATGATTGTTACTCTGTCTTCTCCAGGTCTCCTGCCTAATCTTCCTGCTTCCCCAGCATAGCGGATCTGCCTTTCTCCCTCTCCTGCATTTCTTGCCCAGGAATCCTAACAGTCCCACCTCTGTCTCCCGGTCCAACCACTGGCTGCAGGCGACTTTATTTCCCAACCAGCACCAACAGGGGTCAGGGACCCTCGCTGCAGACATCTACAGGTTCCTAGGTGATTTCAGGATCTGAATTAACACAAATAGCATTAGAACCTATCTACACCATAAGATGCCAGTATGTAATGAGGTTTGGTTTTGGCTATGTATTGTAGTGCCAAATACTGGCCCCCAAGGCTTGGTTGTCCCCAGGAATGAGAGAATCCCCACATAGAGCCAAAGACCTTATATAGCCTTGCCCCCTAAGTTATCTCTGGCTGATGAACAAAGATACCTACAACTTATAGCTGGGCAGAAGAGAGCTAGGAGGAGTTTTTGGCTCCCACATTTGGGGTCAGAGGAGGACCACAGGGGGAGAGAGAGAAGGCGGAGAATGGAGAGATGCCATGGGAAAAGAGCCGTGGAAACATGGCCATGAAGGCTGGCCAACTGGAGTTAAGAGCAGTCCAGATGGAGGATAGCCAGTTATAACTCGGGGTTATTGATGAGGAAGTAGATAGCAATAACAGGGCAGATATCTGCCCAGCTCTAGTGCACAAGGCTTATTATACATGTAAAGGTTGGGTGTCTTTTATCTGGGAAGTGAGTGATCAAAGGCAGGGTAGGAACCCCCAACTGAGATGAAATATTTTTGACAAGTCGATGTTAGTGATTTTGTTTTTTGTTTTTAACACCAGCATCAGGAAAACTAATACATCCTTGACTTTATAAATGCAAACTCATCACCAGGACAGCAAAACAAATACAAAATTAAAAGTAGAGGTTGAAATGGGCCTCGGTAGCAGAGCTTTTGCCTGGGGTGAGCAGGGCCCTGGATCCAGTGCTCAACACTGCAACATCAACAGAATTATGAAGGTTCTGTGAGGACCATTACAGGACAAACTGGAAATGAGAGGCCAGAATGGTTAAAATTGGGAAGTCAGATACCCTTGGTTATGATTTGTTGGGAGCCACAGTGAGCATGTCAGTATCCGCCATTCCAAGATGGCGTGGGCATCCTGTCCTCCCACTAGTAAACAATTAACTGCGCAGGTGCAAAGGCAAAAGCGCGCCAAAGTCACTGCCCATCCCGAGGCGTAATATTGGGTGATGAGAGAACAGCCAATCAGAAGTGAACACGTCACTCTAGGTTGTATTTAAGCTGTGCCTCTTCCTGTCTTCGGCCCTTCCGAGGTCTTTCACGTCTGCTGATACAGATTAAAGCCTCGCTGTGGTGATACCCGAATACTGTCTCACGTGTCTCTCTTCCACGGGCGGAGGGGACACGGGAGGTGCGCGGAACAATGATTCATCCTTTTCTTTCATTGAGTGATTTGTGACACCATCCTCATGACTATCAGTCAGTGTTTAGTCTGGGCTAGCTGCCAGACAATCATTTCACCTGAACCCACACTGAGGTAGACACAAGTACCAGCCTGTTCTGCAAATGAAACGGACTCGGGGAGACTATATCTGGTGGAGCAGACTCTCTGGACCTCTGCCTGTTACACCCCAGTCTTGGCCTACAATGTTCTGCCCACCCAGTTTTCTCTTTTACTGAGATTTCAGTAGTTAGCTTGCTGATCGTGCTGAAAGACTCCACAAATTCCACCAGACCAGAGCTGTCAGTAGGCCAGGTACCTGTAGAATACAGCATCCCCTGCTCCCAGGCCAATGCCAATCTGGCCTATGATGTGCCAGCTAGTTCTGGTCACCTCAGGGCCACTGGAGTGATTTGTCAGTCTCTGAGCAGATAAAGCACCTATTGATGGCTCTGTTACTGAGCCTTGTCCCACCATGAGGAAGAGAAGTAGACACCGGCTCTCAGCCCCTGCCTTCCCCACATAGGGTGATGGGGCATGGGGATTCAGATGCGGGTCCCAGAGACAGGAGTGCGGCTTTCATAATTAAAACCTCTGGTTTGGTTCTTGGTGCTCTGGACTTGTGGTCTGTCTCACTCTCTTCCAGTGACAGGAGGGGATGCGGGCTTCGTTTTCATTTCTATTCCTTCCCCAGAAGCTGTCAACGGTCCATCCATGGGTCCAGGTAAAATTCTCAGGGCAGGAAGGAATGGAAACTGTCTGGCTGTCATTCTGACAGGAAAGCCTGGTTTTAGAATTTAGAAAGGTGCGTGTAGCTCTCTTTTCTTTAAGGAGGACAGAGAGAAAAAGCGCCTGGGAAGCCAAGAGAAGGGGCCTGTATCTCCACTAGCAACTTGGAGGCTTCCAGCCCCGCCCCTGGTCACCCACCCTCCCAGACTTCTGTGTATAGGTTTTCCAGACGAAGTATGTTGATTTCTTTCACGTGTGTGTGTGTGGAATCGATGCCTTCTGTCCCTTTCAACAACTTCATAACCAATTCTGCAGGACTTCCTGTAGGCTTTTCCTTTCTGTAATTTCTCCCACTGTCGGCAGTGGCGGAATTCTCACTGAAGATACTCTGAAGAGTCACAGAAGAGAGCCTGGCATGCTGGTGTGGTGGATGCTGGCGATCGCAGTGCGTGGAAGGTGGGAGGCACAGGTATAGACAGCGAGTGTCAAATAAAAGCCACCGACAGTTCTAAATGCCCTCGCCCGTGGAGGATAACTGCACCTCTCTTGATACATTTTGTAATACTCTTGCCAACTTTCATAAATATATCTGGGATTGAAATTAACCTTACCAAATGTCCCCATATTATCATTAGACCTTCGAGGTGGCAAGTGTATAATGAAAAGACAAAAAAAAAAAAGTCCTTTATGCACTAAGCTCAGGGATTTTGTGTTCGTGTGTGTGTGTGTGTGTGTGTGTGTGTGTGTGTGTGCATGTAGAGCACAGAAGATGAAGTCAACTGTCTTCCTCTGTCACTCAGTCTTTATTTACTGAGGCAGGGTCTCTTGGGAAACTCAGGACTTGTCAAGTCTGGTTACTACTCTACCTAGCAGTTTGCTCAGAGGTAATCGTCACCTCCGTCTCCTGAGGGCTAGGATTACGGTCAGTCGCCATGCCTGGAGTTGTCAGCCGCCACGCCTGGACCCCAACTCCTGTCTTGATGCTTATATGGCAAACACTTTATCCCCTGAACCATCCACAGCCCAACCATCCCCATCTTAGGACTTTAAAAAAAAATTTCATTCTTTCCTTCAACAAAGTTATACTGTGCACCATCCAAAAGCCAAATTCTAGCACCATGAAAGTGGACACGCCCTACACTCAGTTGCTCAGTCTTCTTAAAGAAATGGGCAACAACAAATCATTGTAATGGGATTTAACATTTAATGTGGCTTGTTTAATGTCACCCACACACGGTACATAAGCCTGGTGAACTCACTGGTTCCCCCAAGGCGAGCTTTGGCAGGAGCAGTCTTTGCTTTGCCATTGTAATTGGGGCAGACATTGTTTATGCCTCTCAAAGGAAGGCGTTCTCACCCAGATGGGGAACTGGATGGCTCCATCCTTGCGTGACCTCCAGCCTATGGAGGGATGCAAGCTTCAGCGATATCTCCCTGCTCTATAAAATGGTATTTTGTGCCTACCTCATTGACTTGAAAACAGTGTGCACGACTCCTCGACAGGACCACGTGACAACAAGCTTCTGTGGATGACCAGCGTTATATCAAGTGGAGCAGTGAGCGATTGCCTATCTGAATTCACACCTTTTAGCAGCACAGAGAGGGTAGCTGAAAAAACTGGCACAGGGTGTGCTAGTTCAGGGTCAATCCTGGGAACACTGGGAGAAAAGTCAACGGAAGCACACAGCCGGATACCAAAGCCAATGAGCACAGGCTGTGCCGATCGGCATGGCTGGCTGCAGTATTCACTTTTGGGGGTGGTAGAAGCAATGTAGACGGGTATACAAATTACAACTACACACCGCACAGATCGGAAAGACCTTTTCCAAATGCTGACACTGATTCAGGATTGAGAGCTGGGATTATAGAGCTCTTCTTTCAGTATATTTTCACCACTTCCCCCGACATTCTAAAATGAGTTGTAAGACTGTAGTAATGATGGAGAAGGGAGAGAGCTTGCCAATGACAAATGGGCGCCCGGCCTGTGCTAGCTGCAGCCTGTGCTCAGTGGTCAGCTGACGCTCTGCCTTTGACAAGAGGCAGATTCCATGAGCTTAGAGGCCCTGCCAGAAAAAAAAAAAAACAAAAAAACAAAAAAAACAATTAACCAGAAGGAATCCACCCCCGAGGCTTGGCCAGATGCTGTTGGAGCAGAAGAAAGTCTAGGGAAGCCTCAGGGAGAGGACAGTGGTGTTTTTCAGGTGCGTTCTCAGCCTGGGCTGTCCTCAGCCACACATCCCAGAGCCTCAACTGAAGATGAACTGCTGGGTCTGGCTTGAATACCCAGCCAAATGCCACCTAGTCTCCAAAGCTGTGTGCCACTGCTGTCATAAAGAATGTTGGGCAGGTCAAGCCATGTGGCTCCCTGGTTCATCTCTACACAGCTTGGAACATCTAGGGAGAACATTACACTTGGCTCTAACCCAGCAGCTAGGCCAGGAGCCCAGGTTTCGATGTGAATGCATTTTGGACTAAAGTTTCTTCCTGCTGTGCTGTCTAGCACGTCTCACTTGGACCAGAGACATCTGCATGATTGGGAAGCGTATTAGGCATGCAGAAGCTCTGCCTCCCCATCTCTAGTCAGAATTTGCACTCAAGGCAACCTGGCTGAGAACCAGTGGACACCATAGACAAAGGAGAGGCATCCATACTAACAGGTGCTCAGCCCCAGTCAAAAGCCACTGGACCTGGCCCTCTGCTTCACAGGTCTGGCTGGCCCAGGGCAGGAGCCTGCAGGAAGCTTCCCTTCAATAAGGGAGGGAGCAGAAATGACATGTAAGGACCCTTGTAGCTGCTGGCAGAGAGCACTGATTCGTGGATGGCTTTTGCTATTTAGGGCAAAAGAGGCTGAGCAATAGTTTGAACCAGGGCAGCCTCCTCTAGGGATGTGGGCCTTCGTGAGTGAATCCCAGAAGCTCAGTAGCAAGCAGAGGTCTTATTTCCATTTTCCAGATGGTTGAGGGGTAGGGCTGGGATGTTGCCAGCTGGCTGAACAAACTCGGGACCCTCTCTTTGCTCTACTGGTGCCAGCTGGTTCTTGGGCCAGCTATGCAAGCTGTGCCCAGGCACACGTCATTCCAGGTCCCTGGAGACATGCCAGGCACCCGGCTGTTGGTCTTTCTCATTACAGCCCAGGCCCAGCCTTGGGCCTTTTTCTCAGAGGCGCAGATCTGACATCATTTCTCAGACCACACACTGCCCCTCACACAATGCCGCAGATAGATGTTGGCTACAGAATGGCTCAGACAGGGATAAAGAGGCTGCCGTGTTCTAGGGGCTGTACTTTAGGCCCAGAGAGCTGATGTACTGGGAGTCTCTGTGGGGGACCAGATAAAATGTCTAATGAATGCAGAGCACAGAGCTGCCACATAGAGATCCAGATGCTAGGCAGTTTGGAATTGCCACTTAGAAGCGGGCTGTGTGTCACCTGCAGGAGAAAGTGCACCTGAGTAAGAACCAGGGTCCTAGGCTGGGGTCCTCCACTCTGGCACAGAGTAAGGTTCATGACCGGCACTTCAGTGTATATATCTCAGTATATATATATATATCACTTCAGTCATATATCAGTCTTGGGGAGCTCCCTTCACGGGCCTGCTCCAGTTTATACATGGTGTGATTGGTGAGCATGTGTCTCTAGTTTTCCAGTGGGATAGTTATAGTCACAGGTGTAATTATTGGCATTAATGATCAAATTGGATCTCGACGAGCTGGCAGACGAAGGTTCTTCCTTTGTATAGATAGGGCATAGAACCACTCATCCACTTACATTCAAAATGGGGTATCCAGTCCAAAAGTGAGGCTGACTCAATCATGGCCCCCATTACTTTCGTAGCTACCACCAGAGTGATCAGAGAAGAAGGTGATGCCCTTTTCCTGTGGAACTCAAGGGGCTCCTGTCCAGCCATGCTTGGACACATGACTTTACCTGGCCCAAGTGAATTCTGTTCTGGAGACTGTCAGCCTTGTGGACCCCCACCAGGATGATACTGAACTTTCTATATTTGTTACCTGGTAAAGGTTTTCCTTAGCTCTTGTCTTCTTGGAGGAAAGAATTCTGCCAAGAGACAGTATAAGCAGAAGTTTATTTAGCAAAGCAAAGGATGGTACACTCTAGAGAGATCGGAGAAGATGGCCCAAAGGGTCTTTAGCAGCCCACTGTGCTTAGCATTGTGGATTTTAAAGACATTTCTATGAATATTTATGAGACAGGCGGCAAGGTGACCCCCTTTTCCTTTCCAAATGCGTTGGGCCAGATCTATCTATCTTTTAAGTCCATGATCCTCTTAAAAAGCCCCCGAGGTGGGAGCTGAAACCATAAAACTAATCACATTACAATTAGTGTATAGTCTTTGGAGAATGCAGACCCTTGGCTAGCATGCATGCGGTTATGAAAATGCCCTGGTGATTAGTTTCTGATACCACTGGAAGAACCGGACTGCATCGTCAAGGCCGTTTAACTACTGAAGAGGCATCGTGACCCCCAGAGACAGCTTCCCTGATTCCCGGGTCTACCTCCCTGCCTGACCGGAAGCAGATGTTGAAACTCAGCTGTAGCTTCTCTTGTCTGTCCCAGTGGACCCTTCTCGGACTAAATGTCTCTCCTAGGTTTTGATGACCGTGGTTGCTTGTTATTTCTTGAATGCTTATGTTTTAACCTTCTAGTTTCTGTTGAATGCATTATTTTTGGCTACCATAATTCTCCAAAACTGTTATCTGGCTGTTTCTACTTACTCTCTTTTGATGCCACCTTCTGCTTTTGTGATATGGGTGTATACTTTACATTTTTCAGACTGTATTACCTTACAGTTCTCTCTCTCTCTCTCTCTCTCTCTCTCTCTCTCTCTCTCTCTCTTTCTCTCCCTCTGTATGTGTGTGTGTGTATCCATCTCTTTGTCTCCTCCAAGCTGCTTTTACTCTGATTGGTTTTTTAAAGAGATGTATGAAAAGGGGCTAGCAAGTCCCCAGGGACTCCCAGTCTGTCACTTCATAATTGACTGTAACCACCTTATTATGGTCTTTGTCCTATCTGTCCACCTCCCAGATTTATTTTAACCCTTTTGGTTAGGCTGACTGATGGATATATTTAATTATACCTGCCCTATTATTTTGCTGGGCTTTTAGTTTCTTCCCTCCTTCTGCCTTTTTCTTTTCTTCTCACTCAGAGATATGTTTGTTATAAATTTTTTTTTCTATAGCTTTACTTTTCATTTTATTTAAATAATTTATTTTATTTCAGTTTATTTAAATAATTTCTTAAATCCTGACACTGAATTATCAGGTCAAAAGTGGGTCGGTATTTTCAGTGCTGTCCTAGGGCTGGCAATTTCTTAATGACGTCATCAGCGGGAACAAATGACGGCTGCCCAGCATCTGGCTCTGGAGTCTTGTCCCCATAGTTGTTTTAGTTCCTTGTTGCCGATTGCTGAGAGGCTGGGCATCCTTTCACATGGGATGTGAGAGACAGAGACAGGAGGAACAAAGGGGAAATCTCCCAGAGGTAGAAAAGACCCTTAAAAGCCCTTTGTGCAAAGGTAAAACTATCCTGTGTTAGCTGAGATGGCTGACTCCCTCCCTGAAGTTATATGTAAAGCCTTGTGTCCATAAGCAGGTTAGCCAGGAGAGGGGCTTTCATTATAGTCTTAGAAAGGTTGGATCTAAAATGAGTAAATGGTCTGACAGGCCATCCTGCCTCCACCTAGAGAAGTAAGACTGGTGGGGAAGCCTCGATTTGAAATCTCACCCCACCCTCCTCTCAGTGTGTGTGTGTGTGGGGGAAGTCATTAGTCCTCTGAGCTGCCTGTCAAGTGGGGATGGACACAAGAGTTGCTATTTCAGAGTTCTCTCACTAAGGGAGTCACAGGGGTTGAACACTTTAATAGTGTCTGGCACATATGGAGTGTTTAGCGAAACGATGTCCCCTGTTAGAAAAGACTAAGACATGCTGATTCAGGTAGAGGAGAGCTCCTGTCCATGAAGCAAGTGACAACTGTTGGGAAGGCTCTTGGGCACACGGGTGGGGGTTTGGAGTGGTGAGGGGAGAGTGGATCCCTGAGCTGGGAAGGGATTGGCTTTGGCAAACTGAGTGGCTGTAAATTGCTTTTGCCCTCTGGGCAGGTGGCACATGGCGAGCTTCACAGACCTCAGTCAGCCAGCAGACGTGACAGCTGTGCTTGCTGAGATGGAAATGCACTTCTGTGTAAGCAGGCTGCTTGCAGAGTGTGTTCCTGGCAGCTTTCCCCAGTGTGCAGAAAAATAGGGCGGAACACCCAAGAGTGGCCTCATCAGGGAGTACAGGAGTGGGCAGGTCATCCTTGCCACTCATGCAGGGTGTGCAGGACAGACACTGGCTGCCTGCTGTCCCTTGCTTCGCTGAAGTACAGAAGAAGGAGGAAAAAGAAAAGGCATTGGTTGCAGGCCAGGGCTGTGTATGAGGCGAGGTGGGTTAATCGAGGAAAATGAATGATGCAGTATTGATATCACTTTCTTAACTCTAGTTTGCATCTACTTACTGGAATGCTATACCATCCTGATGGTAAGTTTCAAGTGTTGATTTATGAGGAATTGCCTAGATCAAAGTGGCCTGTGAGCATGACTGTGGGGAACTGATTTGATCACCAATGTTAGTTATTTAGATACAGCCCACCGTGGGCAGCACTACACCCTAGGCAGGGGACCTAGACTGTAGACAAAGAGAGGTTGAGCATAATCAAACAAGCGTGCCTTCATTCTTTCTCTGCTCTTGCCTGCGGAAGAAACTGTCTGCAGCAAGTTCCTGCCTTGACTTCCCCTCAGTGACAGACTGTACCCTAGAATTGTCACAGCTAAAACAAGTCCACTCTTTACTAAGTTGCTTTTAATCAGGAAGCTTTACCACAGCACCAGACACAAAACTAGAATAGCTATTCATACTGATGTCTTTGCCCCCTTTGAAGATTGTTTTGCCTGGTTTTTGTTTGGTTGGTTTTGTTTTTTGTTTTGTTTTGAAACAGGCCATTGCCTGGAACTCGTAGTCTTTCTGCCTCAAGCTCTCGTGTCCTGGAGTTGTGGGCATGTATCACTACACTTGGTTGATGGACAGTTGTTGTTGGGACAGTAAGGCCTGTGTTAAAGATAAGGGCGTCTTTGTTTCAGAGAGATGTTGAAATTGTGTTTGTGTGTGTGAGAGATATCTATTCAAATTTAAGTGAGAGAGAGAGAGAGAGAGAGAGAGAGAGAGAGAGAGAGAGAGAGAGAGAGAGATTTACTCAAATTTGAGATTCTACAAGTCTAGATTAAGCAAAACCTGGGTGAGTAATTTACATGTGACCAGCTCCCCTAGACATAGACCTTGAAATAAGGATTTTACTGTAACTCCTTTAGGACCCTTTAGGAGACTACTTGCCTCGTGTGCACTCAGGCCCTAGGTTCAATCCCCAGTGCTTCATAAATCAGATAGAGTTGCTTAGTGCATTCCGTCTTTAGTTCCTGGTGAGTTCAAGGCCAGCTCGGGACTCCTGGACTCCTGTCTCCAAATACAGCGTAAGTAACTCCATTACTCAGGACATGGAGGAACCTTACATAGGGGTGAGAAGGAAGGAATTCTCCTGAGGGCAACTGGAGATTAACCATGCCAAGGGCATGTAGAACACTTTCCACAAAGCTTCCCTCCATAGCCTAGCTCTCTCTAGTCTTGTAGGGGACTATCCAAGGACTTGTGATTGTTCTGTACTCCCCGTACTGACTAGTTTTGTGTGAACTTGACACAAGCTAGAGTCATCTAATTGAGGAAACGCCTCCATAAGATCCAGCTATCAGGCATCTCCTTAATTAGTGATCTGTGGGGGAGGATCCAGCCCATTGTGGGTGGTGCCACCCCTGGGCTGCCGGTCCTGGGTTCTATAAGAAAGCAGGAAGACAAGCTCTGAAGAGCAAGTTAGTAAGCAGCATCCCTCCATGGCCTCTGCATCAGCTCCTGCCTCCAGGTTCCTGCCCTGTTTGAGTTCCTGTCCTGGCTTCCCTCAAAGATGGACTATGATGTAGAAACACAAGGCAAACAAACCCTTTTCTTCCCAAGTTGCTTTGGTCATGGTTTCATCATAGCAACAGAAACCTTAACCAGGACGGCTCTCAGGTGCCAGCTGTGGTGGTTTCTTGTTATGAAAACCACGTGAAGTGAAGGAAACCATTTGCAAGAGGAAGAGAGTGTCTTTTGGTTGGGGTTTTTCGACTGCAGGCCATGAACGGCTGGCTCTGCTGTTCCTGAGGGGGTTAGAGGAGTGAGGAGTGGGGAGCTGAGGGTGAACTGCTCCCCTCACTGCAGCTGGGAAGCAGAGGGGAGCCCATGATAGTGGGCTTCCTACCCAACTTTTTTCTTATGCTGGATCCCAGCCATTTTGCTGCTGTCCAGGATTCAGGAGTATCTTGTCCACTCATCGTCTCTACAAAAACTCTCACAGACACTCCCAGAGCTGTGCTTCAGTAATCTAGGAGATTCTTAATCAAGTTGATAATACAGATTAACCATCGCACCAGCCAAGTGTTTGCAGGACAGACTGGGCTCCTTGCGCCTTCTGTGTCAAGTCTGTTTGCTTTGTGAACTAGAGGATAGCTATAGATTTTGAGAGTATGGGTGCGGTACTTGAACCTGCCGAAACCATCCAGGGTAGGTTCCAGACACCGATTTGTAGCCATTCACATTCAGAGGGACGTTTGCTTTGTGGTAGTCACTGTCGCTTGACTAGGCAAGGAAAGAGTTGTTACGCAATGAAGGACTAGCGCTGACCATAGGGCTCTGAGCAAAAAATAATTTCATAAATGACACCCTCCGTATTCATGTACGGCACTTTTCAGAGGATGCCTGTGGTGTTGCAAGGGGATACTGGGGACCCAAGGGAACAAGCAATACTGGGGACACAAAGAAACAAGCTAGGGAGAAGGGCAAGGACATGGGAGAGAGGAAAGGGCCAAAGAAAAGCTCATACCAAAATAAAGACGTGTGAAACCGACCAAAAGGAAACCAGTTCATTAGTATGCAAATTAAAAATTCACCTTGAAGAGCAGCAGGTTGAGAACAAGGCTGTTTTTAGAGGATTGCTGCCCTCTAGTGGATCATATGCAAAGAGACATGCACTGGCAGCCTCCTGGCGCGCTTGATGCTGTGGACAATAAAAACAAGCCCACTGATACATCTATCAGTCTATTGTCTGTCTGTCTGTCTGTCTGTCTGTCTGTCATCTGTTTATCATCTATCTATCATCTATCTATTATCTGTCTATTTATCTACCTATTTATCTATTGTCTATTTATTATGTGTATGTGTGTGCAAGATTCACACGGCACCGCATGTATACTGCAAGTGTAGGCATGTCCCATGTGCCCGGTTAGTCTCTGCTTTCACCCTGGGTTCATGGGATTGAACTCATGTCATCAGACTTGTGCAAAAGCACTTTTGAGTGTTTGGTCATTTCACCAGGTTGTTCACAAATACTTTATTAAGACAGGTGGGGGTGGGGAGCATCTAGAGCTGGACATGTCCCAGTCCTTATCCTCTAGGAGCTTTCAGAAGAGTCCAGGACTGAGGGACTTTGGGGAAGTTCTGTTCCTATGCAGCAGCCCACTGAATCTGTTCGTGAGGGCGAGAGCAGTGGGAGTGTTGACAGTAACATTTGGAAAATAAACTAATTCCCACGGAGCCATGGTGTTATACATGGTGTTACACACCTGCAATCCCAGCACTGAGACATAGAGGAGAAGGCATAGTGAGTTCAAGGCTAGCCTGGGCAAGTCCTTGATTACAAAGAAACAAACAATAAAAACAATGGGATTGAGAACTCTTTCAGTTAAAGTGTTCTTTTAGTATGCTTCTCCTAGACACCAGATACCTGCTGCTTTCCACTCTGGTGACACTATGAAATAAACCACGAATGAGCAGCTGTCTAGGAAAGAACTTCCCAATGCAGTGACAGATGTTTGCACTTAGCCTGAAAACCCTTCCTATGCGGGCATATTCACTCTCAACGGTAGGTTCCTGCTGTAGTTCATGGTTTTAATGTGAAATGTCCCAACGAGGGCTGGGTCTTGGAAGGTTATGCCAACCTATGTCTCCCATCTAGCTCCCTCTTTCCTGGTCTGGTAGCCATGATGAACTGGGACTAGAAGCCGATGTCAGAACACTTTCCTCCGGAAAGTCGCTCCCATCTGTCTTGTCCCAGAGCTAAGAGAAGCCGCTGACACAACAGCATATACATTCAACACCACGGGTCCTAGTTAAGATTTTCTGGTGGGAGACTTGAAATAAATCCTAAGTCAGAGGTCAGGAGATCAAAACTGTGGCTTCCTAAGGCCTGGGACCTCAGCTTCTCACCTGCCAAAGCACTCAGCTCAGGGGCGGCTTATGGGATCTCAAGGCACGGTGCAGGTATCTTAAAACAAACAAACAAACAACCCAACCCAACCCAACAAAACAACAACAGAGCAAACAGCAGAAGCCAGGAAGCCCAGGTTTAAGGAACCAAACAAACCAGCCTGAGCTGGAATCCAGCTTTATGAGTGTGTATTGGGAAGCAAAACACAGGCTATTTGTTATGTTTATATTTCAATCACTGCTACAAACGTCAGGTAACGGCTCACACTTCTTCTTAGTTCTCTTTTTTATTATCAGGTACACGCATACACGTGTGTCTGCATGGATGTATTGCACGTGAGTGTGGGTACCTGTGCAGGCCAGCACAGAGCATGGGACCCCTTGAGGTTGGAGTTATAACTGGTTGTGGCCCAGCAGGCTCAGGTACCTTAAACTGACCTCAGGTCCTCTACAATGACAATGTGCTCTTAACCATGGAGGCATCTCTCCAGTCTCACCTGTAGGCTTTCTTTAGCCAACATTCTGCCACTCAATGGTTTTTCTGATTGATTGATTGATTGATTGATTGAGATAGGGTCTCTCGTATTGCAGTGTGGCTTCCATCTTGCTATGTAGAAGATAACCTGGTACCTCCGAGCCTCTGCCTCCGGAGTAATGCAGTTGCAGGTGTGTGCCTCAACTGCCCAGTTTATGTGATGCCAGAGATCAAACCCAGAGTCCAGTGCACGTTGGGTAAGTGCTCTCTAACCTGATCTAAAGGTCAGCCTCTCACACTTCCTTGATTTTTGTGCTTGCCATTTTTTTTGTAACAGTAACATAAATAAATACTGGGGGGCTGGGGGGAGCAGTGTCCATCTGGAATGGTAGGTGTGCTTTGTAAGTTCCCCTCTCTGTACCTGGATCTGAGACTGTCTGCTTCTGCCCCTAGTGACTAGAGGTTGGGTAGGAAGGGCCCTAGAGACACTTTTGGAGCTAGGGGTGTCTGTGGAGGCACCCCTGTCAGTCCCTGAGGCCCACTGAGCTGCCTTAGGTACAGGCCATTTTGATGTTGTCCTTCTGTCTGTTCCTCTCTGTGAGTACTGAGGTGAGCTCAGCTCTCAGCATGTCCTCTGTCCTCTCCAGAGGGCCTCTGGTGCCAGCCCTTACTGTGGCTTCCTCCTCAACTCCATCTTCCCCTCAGGAAGTTTGGGTAGTTTCAGACAATGAAGCCTTGTCTTCTGTGACCCACGGTGGCCAGGGCTCTGCAGTGACAGGGTGTTCTTGTGGGGATCTGCTTGCCAGCACTGTTTTCTCACGATGCTCAGTGGAGCCACTGGGTAGATTTGCAGGCGTGGCTGTGGGGAGCCCTCACCTCTGCTCTTAGAGTACAGTGTAAGTACCCATCCCACAGACACACGGCTCCACTAGAGGCTTCTGTCACCTCACGCTGCATAGCCATGGGATCGACAGGGCCACTTCAGACTCTCACTTTCTGTTCCCCAGCCCTTCTTCTGCCTCTCTCTTTAGCTACAGAACCACCTTACACACGTCACTTTCAAAGTTACTTAGTTCTTACGTTGTCCTGCCCCTGGATCGGTCCCCTTTTCTCTCCTTCTCATCCTCCTGCCTCCTGAACAACTCCAGTTGCTTTCCTTGGTGAGCCTGACTTTTTCAGACAGTATCTCTGGGGTAGCTATTTTATTTTTTCAGGAGGTCCAAGATGGCCAAAGATAAGCTTATTCTTTAGGTCATTAATGTGGTGGTTTGAATGAGGATGGTCCCCATAAGCGTCTATATTTGAATACTTGATCCCCATTTGGTAGAAATGTTTGGGAAGGACTGGGAGGGGCAGCCATGTCAGTGGTTGTGGGCTTTTAGGTTTCAAAAGCACACGGTATTAGTCCTCTCTGCCTTGTGTTTGTCATCAGGATGCCTGATGCCATGCTTCCTACTGTGATGATCACAGATTCTAATCTTATGGGACTGTGAGTCCCCACATTAAAGGTTTTCTTCTATAAGTTACCCTGGTCATGATGTTTTGTCACAGCAACAGAAAAGTAGCAGCAAGACAGTTGACCTCTGAGGTTGTTCAGAGGTGGAGACAGTGAACCCCACTTCCTCCTCATGTTTCCCTGAATCCGACCACGCCATTTGGGTGGGGAGTAGACATATTGCTGTGGGGCTGTGATGGCTGAGTCAGCAGCCTACACCCTCTTCTGACTGTTGCACACCCCGAAATAGGCCCATGGGGGAAGTTTAGGGTTTGGGGAAATAAATACAAGAAAATTATACAGGTTCAAACAGACTCGAGGCTCCTACATGGTCTATTAGCGTCAAAGTATGGGATGAGGCATGGCCATGGTCACTCAGGAGGGATCTGTCATGGGCCTGTGTCCCCTACGGTCCCCTGTCCCTGCCTGCTCCTGTGTTATTCAGCATTCCTTTATTGCAATGGCATTTATGAGGATGTGTTTGCAAAGAGAAAAGGGTTATTTTGGTCGTGGTTTCAGATGACCTTAGGATAAGCATTCTACTGCCACTGGAGAAAGAACTTAGGC
This sequence comes from Arvicanthis niloticus, assembly GCF_011762505.2. Lineage (NCBI taxonomy): Eukaryota > Metazoa > Chordata > Mammalia > Rodentia > Muridae > Arvicanthis > Arvicanthis niloticus. The sequence continues at coordinate 17,050,394 of NC_133437.1, forward strand.
TCAAGAGAAAAGCATTACTCTATACATGAAGCTTTTATCATTTTGGGGGTAGACCAGACAGACAGAGGAGACAGGGGCAACTGCATGCTGGACGCTGATGCAACTGTGGGCTGTGTTACGTGGACTAAGGTGACCACTAATTGACCTTTGCTTCATTATAATGGCATCTCCTTATCATTAGCCTGGCAGGGTTGTCTTTTCTACCACCCATGGGATGACACACATAAGGAAAGGTAAAAGGAATAAAATCTATTCTAGAAAAAAGGCAGTGTTGCTTGGACTGCGTGTGGCTCCAAACGGAACCTCTCCTTCTCCTAATTCATGGTACCAGCCACTTGGTTCCCAAGATGCCTTGCTTCGGGGTCAGATATTTTTACATTTGTTTACTTGTTTACTTATATTAATTAACTGCTTCTTTCCCTGTTAGCTTTCTAATTTGGACCATAAAACAATGCTTGATGGAACTGAAATAGTAGTGACTACCTTCTGTGCCTCTATCATCTTCTTGACTCTAGAGTCCACCTGGCTAGTGAAGAAACACACACTCACTTCAGTTTGTGAAACACAGGCTAGTGCCTGGGTGGGAGAAGGAAGGGTCTCCTGTCCTTGTCAGGCAGAGGCAGAATGCCTATAAATCCGATTTTTTGCCTCCTTCTATGTCCTGCTACCCTAGGTGATACCCCATGGGATCTCCCCTATATCCTGTAGCTTCCCTTACAGTGATGTCTCCTTTACCCTAAGCATCAGAAACAATCAGAAGAGGATAAATATCGGAAAGACTTCATATGGTGGGGTGATTATGTCTATTTCAACTCCAGGACCATTCATATCAAGTTGGATTTTCAGGAGGACTCTTAGAGAAAGAGAACCGACCTGAAAACTTCCTCCCTGCCTGTTAGCCTTTCACAGTGTTATGCAGGCTTCTAGAGACGTCTGTGGTCTTCCCCAGTAGTGGTCCCAACATGCAAAATGTTCCCACTGCTGCAACAAAGCACGAAGGTTATGAGGTAAGCAACTGCTTTCTGATTGGATCTGAGGCCCACTCCACAGGAGGGAATTCATACCTGGTACTGCAAACCTGGTCAAAAGCCCATGGCGTTGGAGACTACAGACTCTAGAGGAGACCTGTTGTTGTTTTACTAAGTTGGCATGTTGACAGGCTGCCTTCTACATGTTTATAGGCTGGTGCTGTTGTCAACCCTGCCAGGGAAGCTTCAGCTGAAGTGGGCACTTAGAGCAGAGGAGCCCCAACCCTTCAAAGCGCCGAGATTGACTGTCCGAGAGCTCAGCTCTGAGTGAGACACCTGTATCAATCCCACGGAGGCAGAGGGCACATCTGGAGGATGCTGCAAGGATTAAAGCTAGACTCCCTAGGTCTGTTCAGCCAACACACCTGCCTCGGAGATGACTTTTGTGTACATGCTTTGATAGGTTTCAGTGATAAGAAACATTTCTCCAGAAGAAGATCTGGGACCTCACAGTCCTGGTAGAACACCAAGAGGCCCAGAGCAAGAGCATCCAAATAGCTATCCAGGTGTAGTGTACCCATACCACAGAGCAGAAGACTGAGAGAGCGGTGGAGCTCTGAGACCGAGGGCTCAGCCACTATCTTTGTGTTAGCTGTAAAAGAGGGACGCTTGAAAGGTAACCATTTCCAGTCAGTGAGCTCCCTTTCCCGCCCAGGGATTTCAGAATTAAGAAAGGGCTGTAGATGTGTTTTTCCCAGAGATTGAGAACCGTCTTGGCAGTCACGAGGCTGCTTCACCAGCAGGCTCCCCCAGGAGACTGGGTAGTCAGCCGCAGTAAGGATGGGCTGACTTAAGTTCCCCATTCATTGCAACCTTGCTGTCCTGACTTAGAAGCTACCACCTCCTTCTAGGCTCTACAGCTAAGGAAGATGTCCCCCAATCCAGCATAGCTCGAATCTGTCACCATTATACACTCTGAATACTAGAGCCAGGGTAAAACTGAGGTGAATGTTTATAATTTATGATTTATGATACTTTAGGGAATTATGGGAGTGAAAATACATTGCTGAGCCATGGCTGAGGCTCTGCTGGTTAGAACGCCTACAATTCAATACGTAGCAGGACATAAAACCAGATATGATGTAAGACTTTAAAGCCTAGTATGAAGAAGCCGGGACAGGAGGACCAGAAGCTCACGGTGATCTTTGGTCACACAGGGAGTTTGGAGCCAGTCTGGTTTAATGTAAGAACCCATATAAAACCATAAAATAATAAGAAAGTAAGTTGCCAAATTTCTTTGGAATTAAATCTCAATGGGATTTATACAATTTCTGGGTATCTTGACTGACTACTAAAAGGTAGCAGCCAATATGCAGCTGGGCAAGCTTCAGCCCTGTACACACAGTGACTGGCACTGCCGTCATTGTCACCTGACCCATTTACATCCCACTGTTCTTGTTACCTAAGAGGTGGCCACTCTCCCTTTATTGCCCAGCAAGTAAATGCTTACTGGCTATTTACTTCATGCCTGGTACTATGGGATCTGAATACAATGACAAGATCCTGCTTTCTTTCATTTGACTCACGGGACGCTAGAGGGAGCCAGTGTAAGTCTGTGGGAGGGGATGACAGAAAGGCTGAGGGGAGAGTGTCAGAAGGAGCCAGGCAAGTCTCCTTCAGGTTTCTCCCGAAGCCCGAGGGACTGCCCTCGAGACTCCATTCCAAGAATGAAGAGGCTACTGTGTGAACGGAATGCAGGTTTTAGGGTGGCACTAAATAGAGTCACCCCAGAAATGACCTTTTGTATGGTTGTCCGATTGTCAAGCCTCAGAACCTCAGAAAAGAACACACACCATCAAAGCCTGAGCTCCCGTTAGAAACGACTGAGTATCAATCATGGTTATTAGAAATAGTCTCTTTATTTCCACATTCATATAAAAAGTTTTGATGTATTTGGGTTGGTAAAAAGAAAAGCCATGGTAATATAAAGAGAATTATAGGAAGTTTTAAAAAAGGTGTTGTTTTTGTTGTTTGGGAAGGCAGTTGTGAGATTGCTTCTTGGCTTACTTATCCAGGCGGTCGAAACTCTGGGTCTGGAACTCCTGGAAGTCTTCTGGTATGGTGTCTGCAACAAGAATCAGTTGGTGGTTAGTGAGGATCCCTCCATGCTGGAATCATGGCCACCGCAGCTGCATAGGCCTCCTGTAGGGGGCACTGTCAGCTCGCCCAAGACTCCCACAGGCTTGCAGCCATTTTCTATTCAGGTTGCTTTGTTGTAAATTGTTGGCTTAAAGCCCAGCAGGGCTTATTCATAGGCCTAGGGAAAATTAGCAGGCAGAGTGCCTTTTCAGGCTGTGATTATGTTTGAGCCTGATGAAAAAGAAAGCCTGCCTGTAAATTAAACTGACGGAATTTCTCACCGAACCCCTAACTCTAAACCATGCAGTTAAATTCTATGGGTTTCAATTTTCAGATTTGGGAAACAGGAAAAGCCTGGCTCTGCCTTTCTCTTGTGTTATGCAGGAAACATCAGGTTTTAATGAGCACGTGGTGTGAGCTTCAGGTTTGGGGGAGGATGTGTGTTACAGAAATAAGATACCGTCCTCTCTTGGTCACCACCCTGAACTCTTGAGAGACACTAAGCAAGAAGGTTACCATTGCAGCGGTACTTGAGGTTGGACCAGATGATGTTTTCTTGAGAGAAGCAGAACACACCAAGTCTGCCTCCACGCATGGTGGTGTCTATGGTGACCCCAGAGTCAGCCACCAACTCTGAGCCTTCATAAAACCGCACCCTGCAGAGAACACAGGTATCCATGGTGAGGATGTGGTCCCACTGCTGACTTACATACTTACCTCTTCATTCAGACATGTTGTTTTCCACTGACTCTAGCTGGTCCCTCCCCTGTGAGGTTAGAAGTTCACCAAGTGTCCACAGCTCCTTAACTTGGTTTTTAACAGGCCCGGCATGGTGTCAGGTGCATAGTTCCTGAATAGGTACTTGCTGGTGAGTTAAAATGAAATAGGCTCATGGACAAGTGGTTGTGTGGCTTCCCTGTCCTGTGAGTTATTTTCTCTGGATACTGTACCTGGAACCCCTGCTCACTTTTCCCTAGTCTAACTGATTTCACTGGTGGGCGCTCAGAGCCTTGATAAGCAGCTTTAGGCAGCTGTGGGGCAATTTCAGTTGTCATGGTAGCACTGAGGGACAGAAGACCCTGGATGCCTTATAATATCCAGGAGTGAATAGGCGAAGCTTGTCCTGCACGCCGTACCCTTGTGGATTGTCCTCTAGACATGGGGGAAGGTGAGCTGCACCTGGGAGAGGCAACAGTGTTTTACCCTGAGCATCGTCTTCTGCATTGATTTTAAGTTAAACTCAGTTCCCCAGGGTAAACCAAGTCATGCCTGAGCACACTGTTCTGTTAGAAAATTAAGAATCGGTTCACATATCAGTATTGTCAATACAATTGTAATACTTAATTCTCGGACACACTGCTCTGTGTTTAAATGCCACCTTCACCCAAGTCTAGGAATTGTTTCAAGGGGCTGTTTCCTTTGTCTTATGAGGTAGCTGTGCCCAAGCATTTCGTATTTGGTTGTATAGTAATCAACGCTTACTTCTCTGCAGTTTTAGGGTTCAGATGGACTATTCTAAAATCATATACATAGAGGGGTTATATTTTCTAGGATTTCATTTTGGGACAGAAAAGGCACATTGAGCTCAATCAGGTAAGAACTCTGGTCTCTCTGTGGGATGATGACAGATGACATAAGACCATGGAAAACAGAACATGAATTAGCTCTCACCACCTTATTTCTACTAGACACATTGATCTATCTGGTACCTTCCCACCCTGGGAAACAGCAATCCATATACCCCTGAACCTACCACACAAATATTGCAAGTCTAGGGCCTGAATATTGACTGCATTTCAACAAGAGCAGTTGAACAAACAAACAAAACAAAACCAGAAACAAAACAGCCCTATAAAGAAAGAGGCCATCACACCAGTCATGGGATGGACAGCTCACACTGTGCACACAGGATGGACAATTCACACTGTGCACACAGAATGGACGGTTCACACTGTGCACACAGGATGGACAGCTCACACTGTGCACATAGGATAGACAGCTCACACTGTGCACACAGGATGGATAGTTCACAGTGCATGCCAGGCATTGTGATGAGCACCAGTGAGACCCAAACCACAGGGGCTGCCCTTTTGGAATTTAGGACCCAGTAGTGAGGACAGATGGCAAGGGGCTCTGCTGTCAGTGTGGACTGTGCATGAGGACGGACCCCTGGGACCTGGAAGAGTCTCTGGAACGTCTGGGTGCCATCTCAGCTGCATCTCTTCTCTGCTGCCCCCTCATCAGCTCTTCTCTCACACTTCCCTGAGAGCACACCCAAGGCATGGCCTTCCCCTGAAGTACCCTGGCTCTGCAGCTTGGCCCTACTATCTAGGGATCAGTTAAATCCGCTGTCTTTGCCCCACCTTTCTACGAGTCCTGCCCTGAGGACTCTCAGGTTGGGACTGCTCAGGGAAGCAGAGATTCTGGTTTGGAGAGTATACCGAGTGCTTCCCTCCCCATCCACGGCAGAGGACCCCAGCCTACCTGATGTAGCCCACCTGGGGCCTATGCTGCAGAAACCAGCGGTAGGACACCTTGTCCTTCCAGCCCACATTCCTGGAGTCCTTCCACAGCAGCCTGACCTGGTCGCTGGTGTCCCCTGTGTGCCACAGGGAGTTTCGGAGATGTTCCCCTGGGCCAGTTTTAGACTTCACAGCCTGGACAAAGACATGAGGAAAATGTTAGGTCTGGATGCATGAAGATCCTTTCTGCCTCAGGCGTCTGAGGTAAATATGGAGGTGAATCCATGCTCACTGCAAGGCTACACAGTTTTATGCTGGCAAAAGCACAAACCTTCAGCGTCACGTCTACTGAGCTGGCCCGGCCCTGTGGAATTTAGCAGTGGGTGGCTCTATGCTATTCTCGTGTTCTTTTTCCTGATACAAGTCTGTTGCTCCACCTATTTGCCCACTGGGGGCTCCCAACAGATGTCTGGCTGTGGAAGTGTGCTTTCCGTCCTAGCAGGAGTGACAGAAGTAGCCCGTTGTCTCTGTATAGTCATCCCTTTGATTGAACACACTGGCTAGCTTTTAACACAGTCTGCCTCAGGTATGCCTTAAACCTTCCTGGCCTCTTTGACCCCACTCAGCCTGACATTTGCAGTATGAGTCACACAGGTTGAAAGGTACGGGTTCAACAGAAGGAAGGCAAGGTTGTCGCTCTAGGCTCCCTGAGCCAAGCATTACCACGATTGTATTCATTTCTCAGATTAACTTAGTGCCTTTTAGGAGACCTCTAAACTTAAAGGAAGGTGAAGGGTCCAGAAGAAAAGAAGGCATGGGGATCCAAACCGCCTTTACCTTGAGTTGAATACCAGGTTCTGCTACTGCGCGGAATGGGGTAGCCTGCCAGTATGTCTGCTCTGTCTGCTTCCACATGACCACATAGAAGCTGGAGCTGTCTTGGTAGCCAAAAATGAAGCCAGCATAGTCATCATCTGTCTGGGTATTTACATGGAAGGTCCCTTCAAAGTCAACTCCGTTAAATGCCGTGTACCCTGTGGAGATGAGATGCAATTAGAAAAGGCCACACTAACAGCTGGCAGAATGCTACACACACAGTCAGAGGCCCAGGACGTACCGACTGCTAAGCCAGGGTCACTGTTCATGGTCTGCACAATCTCCATGCCCTGTGGAGAGAGGGGAGGGAGTTCAGGACTTGAGAGGGCTGAGAGACTTGGGGTAACCCAGAATCTCAGGCACTGAGGTGACTGTGTATATATAGTCCAGTACAGAATAAGCATTGTTCTGTTTGATACTGATCTAAAGGAGGTGCGTGTGTGGCGAGATGTTTTAAAGAAAGCTCGGTGTTGTGAGGAGATGCTTTTGCTAATATTGTCATATAAGCTGACGTGATAAACCCCAAACCAGGAAGAATATGACATACATTCTGATGGACAGTGTGATGGCTAGTTTGTTTTGTCAGCTTAATCAATGTTCTATCACCTGGGAAGAGACGCCCGATGACAGACTGCCGAGGTTAGGTTGTCCCGTGCACACCCGTGGGGTAATTGTCTTGGCTATGTTAGTTGATGTGGAAAGACTCTGCCCACTGTGGGTGGCATCGTTGCTGGGTTTGGTCTAGGACTATATGAGCAGAGAAAGTGAGCAGTGGACCAGGCACGCATGCTTGCATTTCTCTCAGCTCGTGGCTGTGGATGTGATGTGACCAGCTCCTTCATGTGCCTGCCTTGACTTCCCCCAGACAATGGACAGTAACTTGGAGCAGAAACAAACCCTTCCTCCTCTAAGCTTCTCTGGTCAGAGTTTTGTCACAGCAACAGCAATGAAACGAGGTCCACTGTGATGTGCTTTGTGACTCTGGAAACTCTACTAACTGCTTTGCCTTCTTCGTCAGTGGCATACTTGAGGGCACACACAGTGGGTATTCTATTGGAAGTATTAGAAGCTAGGCTCATGGGTCACATTGCCAGGGCTCTTATTCCAGCCATCTCAGCCTCCTTCCGAAGTGCCACCACGAACCACCATAGAGGCTTTGGGGAGGGTCAACTTCAACATCCATGGAAAGTGTAGTCCCTCAAGACCATGAGGTGAGCGTGTGTCAAGAGAGTAGAGCCACATGGGAGTTGATGCCCTCCATATGGGGCTCACCATTCCCAGATGTCCTAGACAGAGGGCCTGAGTGGAACTGCTGCCGACATGACATGTAATGCATACCTGGTTCAGGACCACCCAGTTGGGGTCAATCTGGGCATCCCCCTCAGGGTCCAGGACCACAGTCTGGTAGGCCCTGAAGTCGGTCAGGGTGATCTCTGCATTCTCAGGACACACATCAATGCGATCGATGACCTGGTCCTGGTCGAAGTCAGCTTCACAGATATCTCCTACTCCATCATCTAAGGGGGAAGGGAGGAGGCAGGAGATCAGGGATGCTGAGGTTCACTTCTCAGTAGAGAAGGGGACTGGGCAGGGACAGAAAGGGCCAGGCTCCCACCTTTAGGCCAGGTTTTTTTTTTTTTTTTCAGAGTTAGGAGAGGAACATTGGGTTTGTTGAGTTATCTGGGTCATATTCTGGAGCCCTTGTGACAGCCAATCAGGCCACCCAGAAACCACATGGAGTTTCTTGCAACACCAGTCTAAAAGGTTGCCCCTTGTAGTGGTTTGACCTAAAGCTGCTTGCACTCTGATGCTGATTTGGGATCCCAAGACTGGTTACCCCAAAGACAGAGAGAGTCCACACAACACTGAGTGACCCTCCCCTCCCCCCAGTTAATCGTGATTGGTAAATAAAGATGCCAGCATCCAATAGCTGGGCAGAGGAGACATAGGTGGGGATGATGTTTTGCGGGCTTGGGAAGAGAGGATCACAAGGAGGGGAGGAGGAGGAAGAAGAACATGCAGGAGGAGAAAAGAGAGCAGCCATGGGATGAGAAAGAGGAAAACCTGGTCCTGATGCTGCCCAATTGGAGCTAGGAGCAGCCCAGATGAAACACAGTAAGCAATAATTCAGGGTAGATCCTAACAGCACGGAGGGCAGGCAGCTGCCCAGCTCTAGTGCTGCTTGGGGCTTATTGTAAATATAAAGGCTGTGAGTGCGTCTTTCTTCGGGGAACTCAATAGCCAAAGCCCAGGGCTCTGGGCTGGGATTTTTAATTTTTTTTTTTTCCTACAGCCCCCTAGCTCTTTCCTAGAAAGTTCTTATGCACACGTAGGCTCACCAGCTGGTAGATCTTAGGCCTGAGACAAATATCTAACATATGTCCATAGGATTATTGTCACCAGAATATTACTAAGAGTAACTGGTGTCCCCTATAAGAGCCTACAGGTTCATTCTGTTGGGCTGAGACGACACCTGAGACGCTGCATTTGCTCTACTGGGATGAGCCCTCACACCCGCCTCAGCTCGTATCTGACTCTGTGCACACGGTTCCTTACCCACCTAGTCCACACGGGCGTGTGGGTTTGTGTGTTTCTCTCTCCATGGCTCCCTTTCCCATTCCCAGTAGCAGGAACAAGGAAGACCAGAGCTGTGCTGAGGGCCTTTGGGGACCCAGCTCTAGCATGTAAGTGATCTCATCCCAGGCCAGCCCAGTTGCAGAATGCTGTCTACGGATGTCTACTGTCTATGCAAGCTGGATTTGAAGCAGAAACTGGTGGGGAGCAGGAAATCTGAGGGTCCCCTAGGGAAGTATGCATCCTATCATGTGGCTTCAGGGAGTCTAGCGCTGTGTGTCCCAGGCAGCCCTGGGCCAAGCATGCTTACTGTTGCTATCTTCCTGGGCTGGGTTGGGGACGAGCCTGCAGTTGTCTGGTCCAGGGGGCACCAGGTCTGGGATGCCGTCATTATCATCGTCATCATCACATTCATCACCGATCCCATCCTTGTCAGTGTCCAGCTGGGCACTGTTAATGACGGTGGGGCAGTTGTCTGTGCTGTCCTGGTGACCATCTCCGTCACTGCAGAGCAAAGATTAGTTTAGTACTGAACTTCTGCTCACAGCGGGGGTCTGGGTGGACTGTCAGCAGGCTGGGTTTCAGCAGGTCCTATCAGGCCTTTCTCTGATAAAGCAGCCTCAGAAACAACTACCCCACTTCCTTTGTGTCCTGAAAGAAGCCAGACACTTCCAGTTTGGGAAGATAAGAGTCTATTTCTATAATCTGTGACTCTGGGTGGCTGTCATCTCTAAAGACTGCTAGAGGATACCTCGCTCCAAGGAAGTGTGAATGTGTAAGGCAAGAGGCGTGGGGACATGTGTGAGTCCTGGCTCAGGTACTGGTGAGCAATGGCCTCAGGCATGATGCCGGGCCAGAGAGGTGCACATTTCTCATCTATAAGAAAGTGATACAAACAAGGCCCACCTCAAAGGGCAGCTCGAAGACTGATACAACTTTAAGATCTGTAAAAAGCATCTTCTAAGCACCTGCCTCTAGTAGTTAAGACCCCTGATGTTTTCTGTTACATTGTTTTTCATGATTCCCACCTCATGACCCTGTGAGGTTTCTCAGGATCTGAAGATGGCCACTCTTTTCCCAGAAGTGGGTGGACTGGTTATACCCGAGAGCTGACCCAAGGGACCCCTCAGGAAGCTTACTCTCTGTTCAACTGACTTTCTTCTTTCCAGATGAAGGGCCAACTGTGGGGTACAACTGCTCTGTCTCTTAGAGGACCCCCTCAGTCTTCTGGGACCTTCTATGGCTACCAGGGATCAGAGTGGATTCTCTTCTCACTCTGCCTCACTCAAGACATTTCCTGGCCTAGAAACTGTGTATACCTTCTATGGAGGACACAGAGGGAAGCCCTCTTTTTCATACGGGAGGCAGAGGGGCCCAGAGTGAGTGAGTTCAACATGGACACTGGAATATCATGGAAGCCGATTTTCTGCACCTTCTAGCACAAGAGTGAGCTCCTTGGAGCAGTACCGTTTGCAGAGAGAGCCCTGCCACCTCTGTGGAGAAACAAGTAGTTCCTAGCCCCCTCCTGGTGAGGCTCAAGATCACGGGAATTAAAATGTGGCAGAATGAGTCATTTGTTTTAGACAAATATCTAGAGGCTAGTGGGACAGGCTATTTTAGACATTTCTATAGATGGTAATCGGAGTACATGCTGACCGGCCACTAGGAACATTCTTGATGCACACCACACATCATTAGGGTAGTTGTCAAAGCGCTGTCCTACCTTATGCTCTGGGAGCTAGACAAGCAATGTCAGACTGTGTCACCGACAGTCTCTCCTGTGCTGCTGTACCAACAGCCACCATTTCCTGCTCAAGGGATGGTGGTGTGCTGAGGCTTGCCCTACATTACTGTGAGCTTTCACCTAACCTATGAGGTGTGGTAACTGTCCCTACTGTTCTGCTGAAGTAATGAGCTTCTAAGAGATTGAGGAAATGTTTGCCTTCTCTTGACTGGGATGCACACGGCAGTAAGGACAGAGCACGGAGAGAAGATGGGACCTTGCAGGAGCCGCCCTGAGCAACGCTGGGTGTGAACTGATTCTGCTGTAGTTACTGGAAGAAGAACTGCGTGCTGTCCTGCTTTGCTTTGGGGGATCCGTACCCTTTCAGATCTGCCCTGACCACCTTTTCACAAAGCACCCAAAGAGGGATGGGGATGAACGGAGCTAGGAGGGATGAGAGTGCAGATGCTTGGTGCTGAGGCGAGGGTGCGCAGCTATGCCTTCCTTTCTCCTTCAGCACCAGCTCCACTCACCATCCTGTTCTCGTTTCCTTCCTGATGGTGTTGGCTATGGCACTCCCGACCTAGCAAGTGCTTAGTAAACGCTTTATGGTTGAGCTGGGTCCCCAGCCCTCCCTGGTCCTCACGGAGGACTCCGTGTTGGGCTAGGAAGATCATCGGAAATGCTCTCACACAGAATACTTCCTCTCAATGAGACAGAAAAAGCATCAAGGACAATGAAAGACCGGTGATCTACCAGCAAGCCCCTCTGTTAGGGGGTGATGGACTTTTCCTCATATTATAGTAAAAGGGCTAACATCTAACAAGTGCTAGCTATATGACAGAAACCACACAAGGCACGTTTCCTGGGCTAACTCAATTTCATAACAGTCCATGAGCCCTCTCTCTCTCTCTCTCTCTCTCTCTCTCTCTCTCTCTCTCTCTCTCTATCTCTATCTCTATCTCTATCTCTATCTCTATCTCCTCCCATTTTATAGGTAAGAAAACTGAGGCACAGAGAGATTCGGTCATGAATGGCATCTGGCTATCTTACTCCAAAGCCCTCCTGCAAGGCTCCATGATCTGACTTCTCTTCTGAAATACGGTGTAAGTGCTGGGTGAAGCTGCCGCTGCTCCTCTCCTTGCGTAGCACTTTCAGGGAGGTACAGTGGCCCGGAACAAAGGTGGGCCTACTGTCTCCGTGGTACCTGATCCATCCACAGATCCTGGAGCACCCTGCCAGTGCAAATCTCTGACAATCCCCACTGTCCCCAGACTCCCGCCTGTTTCCATGTAGCCGGGAGGTGTGCCATACCTGTCTTGGTTAGTGTCACAGGAGTCCCCAACCAGATCGTTATCCACATCCGACTGCAAAGAGAGCAGAACGTGTTATTTACCACTGGGCCTGCACATATGGACTGCTCCCAGGAAGGCAAGCCTGGCTTATCCTCACTGGGTTTCAGGAATTGTTTCTCAGGAACCAGGCTAGCATAAAGCCGCAAAAGGACAACACCATATTGTTAAAATTAAAGGCATTTTCAAAAAAGCCCTTTAAACATGAAGCTTCATGGAGGGGCTGCCCACACACCAGCTGAGCTGACTGGGCAGAGTTCTGGGTGGCACACTGGCAGGCAGAGACTGGGTACTCTGGCTGGGTCAGAAGGGAGCCAGCCACAGGCATGGGTCAAACACAGCGACTCTATGTTGCTTCTGTACTTTGGAGTTGAGACGGGGCGGGGAGTGAGGCAGAGTAGGCAATGGGGACTCTCATCTGCTTCAGGGCTTCAGGAACAGACTGCTCACCACACCCAGGGATGCAAGCCGCAGGGGTATGGGAAGGGAAACAGCATACTGGGACTGAGCTCAGTCTGCAATGTCCACACATAGACTGAGGAACTAAAGAGCCATGTGATGAGGCTTGGGCCCATGTTTCTGTTTTCTTTGACATTCGAAACTTGTTTGGGTGTCATTAAGCTCACACTCCGAATGCCATCAGTGTTGTGTGCACGTGAGGTAATTCCTACGGGTCTCCGGAGTCCCCACCCTGACTCATCAGTGTGGCTGTCCATAACACTGGATCCTTTTGGTCCCATCGTCCTAAGGCCTAATGCATGTCATTTCCCCACGTGAGCCTTGATAGAATAGTAAGGAACCCACCAACAGCAGGGCTGGGTTTCTATAGATGCCGATCCTTAGTGAATCTTTGTACCAGGGAGTTCAGTCTGCAGTGTGACCCCCGTCTTACCAACCTGGTTAGGGTTACTGACATCAGGACAGCTGTCACAAGCGTCTCCGACACCGTCACCATCCCGATCCTGCTGGTCACGGTTGGGAACTCTTGGACAGTTGTCCAAAATGTTTTTTATTCCTGCAAAAAAAAAAAAAAAAAAAAAAGAATGGTACCTTGGGTCGGGAGAACGTCATAGGAAAGGGTGGAAAACGGAGACTTGTAGCTGCTGAGAGGTCAGGCTGAGGTGTCTTTTCAGACTGCACCATTGCCACAGGGCCATCTTTAGATGTAGAACCTTCAGGTGATCTCAAAATAGAGATTCTGGGAGATTCACGCATGAACAACTCTCCAAGGCAGCTATCCAATGAACTCTCATTTGTCTAAGGTGTTAAGGGTTGTGGCAGCATCCAGAGAAGAAGGCTATGATGATTGGGTAGGTTGACCCAGAGGACCTTGTGGGTGTCTAAATTTTAATGGAGATACAAGACCTTTGGGCAGTGGTGTGCATGAGTTGGGCCTGCGGCTATTGAATCTCTGTTTCCCGGTTTCATGTTCAATGATATTCGAAGTTAACAACAGTGAGAAGAGAAATATTATAGAAATGGACAAACACTACAAGTTAGGGTATTTAGTTAAACTGGTTTATCAACATACCACTGGAATGGAGTTGTTACTTTAGCTCACCCAAGATAAGCTTGGCCTTTAGGGGAAGTGTGTATAATCTGGAGGAGTGGATGTGTGTGTTTGAGGTGGGAGCATTTTTAAAAGAAGGTTCTTCTGGTGGTGTGGTATGTTTTCAGAAAATCAGTTTCTAGGCTGCCCTTTTTACAATAGTTGCCATATGTTACAAACACCATATTGAATAAAATGTCCTTCCTCAAGCTTCATGAGGCTTTCAGAGCTGCTCCTGGCATGGACCTCTCAGAAAGTCCCTGTGGTAGAGTCCCAGAAATGGGCAGAATAGCCACCATGACATACATCCCAGCCTTTCCCAAAGCAGGCAGGGGCTGGCCACATCTTCCTGGCCTGCTTTTAGGAGGAGCCAGGGTATAATGTTTGACCCTACTGACAACTCAGTTCTCTATTCCCATGATGAGGGGTGGGGCTGTGGGAGGGGCCAGGAAGGGAGATGCCCCGCAGACACAGCTCCGACAAGACACTAGTAGACAGTGCTCTCACAGAGCTCCTGCTAGTGCTACAAAGTACCAGAAACATCTAGGGTTGCTAGACCACCACACCTACCTAGGTCAGACTGAATGACAGGGAGGCAGGTGTCTATTCCTAGTCATGGGGAGGTCAGAGGACAAAGGAATTCCAAATAAAAGACTGGGCAAAGCCATCCTACCATCTCCATCCATGTCGTCATCACAGGCATCTCCTTTCCCATCCCCGTCAGTATCCTTCTGGTCATTATTCAGGACGGTCCGGCAGTTGTCACAGGCATCCCCAAAGATGTCTTTATCACTGTTCCTCTGGTCTACATTGTGAGTCAGGACACAGTTGTCCTAAATGGTGAGAAGGTGGGAGACTTATGGATACCTGTCTCACTGCTGCAGTCCGCCGGGTCTGCCTGTTTTATATTTTAAACACTCATGACAGGCGTGTTTAAGACAGAATGGGACACAGGACATAGCTGTAGTGGTGTGGGGACATGGGCATGGAGACTGAGGTTTGGCATGATTAGTGTCAGGGACTGGCTTCCACCCATCCCTGGTGTGTTTCAGTGTGCATGCTGTCCCGGCAAAGCTGGTACCTGCTCATTCAAGATCCCATCTCCATCTGCATCGTCATCACAGGCATCTCCAATGCCGTCTCTATCTGCATCTTCCTGGCCGGAGTTTGGTACATACTTGCAGTTATCCTGATGGGTGTGTGTCGGGGGAAACAGTTCAGAATCATATCCTATCCATCTGCTTCCTGTCAACAAGTATATCTGACCTCAAGACTGAGTTAGTCTGCCTGGCTTGGTTAGTGACTATTTTGTTTGCTCCACATGAGAGGCAGCTACTTTAAATATATATATACATATTTACATAGAAAAAGAACAACCTTCCCAAAGCCATTTAAAACATGGCTTTGGAAGACCACAGGGTACTTCTTCCCAAAGCATGCTTTCCTTACCTTCTTGCAGTTCTTGGCAGAGCACGGTAGTTCTTCATCGGGGTAACTGTCAATGTCCACATCCTTTCCACAGACATAGCCGTCACCGGCCCAACCAACACCACACTGCGAAGGGAAAGCCCATTAAGAGTCCTGGAACAAACACTCCCTAAGGAGGCAGAGACCGACTTCCCCAGGGGAAGGTTCAGGAGCCTCACATCCTGCGTGGATGGGATTTAACAATTCAGTTGTGCTAAGCATGGAGGACCATGCCTGCAATATCAGGAGACCCAGGAGGACAGGCAAGAGGATTAAAATCTGTTCAAGGTCATCCTTAGCTACATAGTGAGTTAAAAGCCAGCTTGGGCTATATGAGGTTCTGTTCTGCCCCAGAAACAAAACAAGGACTGGAAAGATTCCTTAGTCTTAATAAGGCATTTGCTGCACAAGCATGAGGCCCTGGTTTGGGTCCTCAGCACCCCAGAAAAGGCCAGGCATAGTAGCTCATGCTGTAGAGGTGGCGACCAGGGTCCCTAGGGTCTGCTGGCCAGATAGTCGGATAGTGAGCTCCTCATTCAGTAGAGACTCTGCCTCAAAAAGATATGGTAGGGAGGGATGAAAGAAGACAGCTGGCCTCATATGTGCGGATGCAAACTCCCCACACCCCAAAACTAACAAACAAAGCAAGAAAAACCTGAAACAATACATAGTTACGTAGGAACGGATTAATGACTCTAAAGTCCAAAGGCTCAAAGGGAGATGGGACAGGTAACATCCCCTCTGGCTCCTGTTCCTACGACTCAGGACAAGCACTGAATGTGCCTTGACGGACTCGATGGGTCTTCTGCTGGGACGTCAGGCTTCCAACAGCTTTGTTATGACTGACCATGTTGCCTCAAATCATTTCAGTGCATTTGTCCTGAGCGAGTACCAGTTCAGCTCATGGGATACTGGGTTCATAGGTTTATTTATTAATAAATAATGTGCACAGCTGTGTGCCCAAGAGTATGTATGTGTACCATGTATGTACATGTGCCCTGAGAGGCTGAAGAAGGCATGGGGTCCTATGGAACTGTAGTTAGAGGGACTTGTGATCTACACAAGTGTGTTGAAATTTTAACTCAGGTCTTCTGCAAGAGCAGCAAGTGCCCTTAACTGCTGAGCCATCTTTCCAGCTCCAAAGATATTTTGGGGGTCAATTTCCACCCAAAGAGGAAAACTTGAAGGTGCGTTATTTCTATCTATTCAAACAGAGGTGGCTCCCACTGGTGTTATCAGTGGTGGGCCTGTGTACCTCTCCCCATCCTCCTTTGATGTGTTCCCTTGAGCATCTGTTCCCAGAAAACCAACAGTAAGCATCACTGCCACAGGACAAGTGGAAAGTAACAATTTTGTTTCGGTTTAAAAAAGCATTTACAGTGTTGCAGGAAAGGACAGAAGGTTAAAAGTGTGTGTGTGTGTGTGTGTGTGTGTGTGGTGTGTTGTGTATGTGTGTGGGTGTGTGCATGTGTGTGTGGTGTATGTGGTGTGTGTATATGTGTGTGTAGTGTGTGTGCATGTGTGGTGTGTGTGCATGTGTGTGTGTAGGTGTGTGCATGTGTGTGTGGTGTGTGCATGTGTGTGTGGTGTGTGCATGTGTGTGTGGTGTGTGCATGTGTGTGTGGTGTGTGCATGTGTGTGTGTAGTGTGTGTGTGTGCATGTGTGGTGTGTGTGCATGTGTGTGTGGTGTATGCATGTGTGTGGTGTGTGCATGTGTATGTGGTGTGTGTGGTGTGTGTGTGCATGGGTGTGTGGTGTGCATGTGTGTGTGTGCATGTGTGTGTGTTGTGTTGTGTGTGGTGTTGTGTGTGTGTGTGTGTGTGTGCATGTGTGTGTGTTGTGTTGTGTGTGGTGTGTTGTGTGTGTGTGTGTTGTGTGCATGTGTGGTGTATGCATGTGTGTGTGGTGTGTGTGTGTATGAACTTGGGGCTGGTATCTTTACCTGCTGAGTCACTTCTCTGGTCTATCTGCCAATAGTTTTTCTAAAGCAGATTTTCCCAGCCTTTTTCTTTGGTCCTTAAGAAGACACTGCAAGGTCATCGTTGTCCCTTTTATACAAGAGTCACAGGAGCTCAGCCTGGGTTAGCACCTTGCTCAGGCTCTCAGAATTGGGAGCATTCACCTCATCTGTCCTCTTCCGACTCTGACCCCTTGCATTTAGCTAATGTGCACTTCTGAGTTCTCCCTTGCATAAAACCCGTATCCCAAGGTGCCCGTCAGCCAGGATATCTGATTCACCAAGGAGAGAGAAAACCCTTCCTAAAAGCCGTTGGGTGTGAGGTGGGGCTTGAGACCCAACTCAGGTGCAAGGAGTGAGGGTTGGGGACTAGTGGTGGGGAGGTGGGAAGATGGTTGTAGAGGTTAGGAGGGAAGGACAGAAAGAGAAGAGATGGAGACGGCGCAGAAAGCCAGGGAGGTACCAATTGCAGGAGAGGGAAATCAGACTTGATTTTCAACTACAGCTGAAAGGAGAAAGAGGGAGGAAGCTGAGGAGACTCAGGACCAGCAGCAGGGAACAAACCTCTGAGAACATCCCTGGTGCTCCCTACCTGTCCCCCTCCTCTGCTTTTCCTGTGCAGAGTCATCCCCACTACGCCTCCACCCCAGGCCAGAGGCTCCTCCCCAAAGCCCCATCCCACTCAAGGACTTCCACAGCTCGCCTTCGCAAGGCCTGGAAAGTTCAGCTGTGGGTCCGATTTGCTACTCACTTTAATGAGGAAAAAATTTCCTTTAGGAACAAATACATTTTTAATGAGCCATTTTCTGGCAGATTAAATTATTTTAGTAGTCACACCGAGTTTATTAATCCTTTACCATCTGTCGAAGTACCTTATTGCAAATTCAAAAACACATTAAGAGCCCCGTCACCCACCATCCCGGAGGAACCATAGATTTGTTCACAGAAAATGAGAATTTAAACACAGATATATCCTTGCTTTTCAATGACTTTTTAAAAAAGCATATATGTGTAATAACATGCCCAATTATCAGGACAGAGGGAAAGCTTGGTTCTTTTTCTTCCTCTGACATAGCACATTCCTACCTCAGAACCTGCACTAGATTACCAGTACTGCCTTGGAGGGCTGGCTTTATTATATTATGTTATATTATATTATATTTTTATTTATTTATTTACGTTTTCAGTCTTATTTTCCGATTTGATAAAGATGACCAGGGGAAAGTTTCCAACCAGAAAGAAAAGGCAGTCTAAGTCTGAGGTGGAATGTGAAAAAGATTTTTTTCTTTTTGAAAATTAGCATATTTGAATATGCTTTTCTATTGGATATTTTATTTATATTTCAGATGTTATCCCCTTGCCCCATCCCCCCCCCCGCCCAGGAACACCTTTTTCCATCCCCCCTCCTCCTGCTTCTATGAGGATGTGCCCCCACCCACCCCACCTACCTCCCCACCCTCGAATTTCCCCCCACTGGGTGTCCAGCCTTCATGGGACCAAGGATATCCTCTTCCACCTATGCCCGATAGGGCCATCCTCCTCTACAAATGCAGCTGGAGCCATGGGTCCCTCCCTATGTGCTCCCAGGCTGGTCGTTTGGACCCTGGGAGCTCTGGTTGGTTGGTATTGTTGCTCTCCTCATGGGGCCACAAATCCTTTCAGCTCCTTCAGTCTTTTCTCTAACTCCTCCATTGGGGAACCCATGATCTGCGAGCATACACCTCTGTATATGTCAGGTTCTAGTAGAGCCTCTCAGGAGACAGGTACATCAGGCTCCTGTCAGCATGCACTTCCTGACATCCACAACAGCGCCTGCCTTTGGTGACTGCACATGGGATGGATACTCAGGTGGAACAGTCTCCAGCCAGAAAGATAAAGAAGTCTAAGTTTGAGATGGAATGTGAAAGAGATATTAAAAAAAAAAAAAAGAAAGAAAGAAAGAAAGAAAAAGAAAGCAGGGTTTCCCTGTGCAGCTCTGGACAGCCTGGAACTAGCTCTTTGAATAGACCAGGCTGACCTTAAACTCACAGGGATGGGATTACAGGTGTGCACCTCCACACCTTGCCCAGAAGAGGGAAGATGTTTCAGCTGCTCAGCTGCTCAGAGGGACTCACCATGGTCATGGCAGCATAGGCTGAGGCTCGCCTACTGTGCGCCTGGAGCCCGTAACAGAACGAAGCAAGCAACTGAAGCCAGCTGAGATGTTAGTGCCTGGGACCCCTGAGGACTGTGACCCTGGAGTTTGGGAATGTGTTGTAGGAAGAAGGCTTCTTTATAAAGGGCTCAGCTAGGAGCCAAGGTACCAAGGATGGGAATGCGTAGGAAGACTGACCATTCATTGAGCTGTGCTTACGTCAGGGTCAAACTTAAAAGTGTCAACCGAGACAGGCACAGAATATACAGAATGGCTCAGTTAGGTTTCTGAGGTCCAGCTGACCCTGCTCTCCCCTTTCTCATCTCCTGGCTGATGAGTAACCAGCCACGTTGGCATCTGAATGGTGGAGCCCTTATGGGGCACCAACTCCCTATGACCTTCTGCGGAAATTTTGCCTAAAATGCCAGCAGCGGAGAGGTGGGAGAGCCTACTGTCCTCTCCTCCCACTCTTTCCCCTGCTTCTATACTTTCTGGCCCACCTATTGCTATTTATAACTGTCCTCACCTTTTGATGCCCAGTGTTAATCTAGTAGAAACTGGGGAGGGTTGTGCTTAGAAAGAAAGAGGGAAAGCCGTCAAGCAAACCAGGAGCTTACCACACAGGTCACATCCCCTTGCCGCTCCTCGATGCACTGCGCATGCACACTGCATGGGTTCTGCTCTGGGTTCCGGCAGCTCCTTTCAGTCTTGCATCCTCTGGTCTGATCACCTGTGTACCCTGGTTTGCAAGGCCCACAGCGATAAGATCCCTACGGAGACAAAGTTGAGATGATAAGGCGGAATCCAGCAAAGATCATTGGTCTTCGCTTAGTGGTACCGGGACTGAGCATAATGACCCATAGCTCTCTGCTCCCGGGCTCCCGGGCTCCCGGGCTCCCGGGCTCCCGGGCTCCCGGGCTCCCGGGCTCCCGGGCTCCCGGGCGTGTCTCATAACCTCCTGGGCATGATGGTGAATCTACCACCAGGCCGGAAGGTGCAATTGGCTACATAGCCATTCGAGAACCAGGACTGAAGGTGGAGAAGGCTAGTCACTCATTCTTTTCACGGCCTCCGCTTTTTTTGTCTTGCCTACTCCTTCATCTTGGGGTTCTCTGGAGTTCTATCCACTGCCCACTTTTTCTCTCTGGGTAGCTTCTGTTATAACCGCTATATCAAGGTTTCCCAAATCCATTTGTGCAGACAAGCTTTGACCTGGGCAAAGGCTAAAATGTAAGTACCATCATGTTCCAATGAGGTAATAGCATCAAGGGGGTGTCTCAGGCGCTGCAGCGAGACTGGAAACCCAAGGCGGCGCTGTGTGGCCTCGGCGTAATTATACAACATAATTAGCCTGCCTTTCTCTCTCTCTCTCTCTCTCTCTCTCTCTCTCTCTCTCTCTCTCTCTCTCTCTCTCTCTCTCTATCTCTCACTCTCTCCCTCTCTCTCTTTCTTTCTTTTTCGAGACAGTGTTTCTCTGTGTAGCCCTGGCTGTCGTGGCACTCACTCTGTAGACCAGGCTGGCCTCGAACTCAGAAACCCACCTGCCTCTGCCTCCCAAGTGCTGGGATTAAAGGCATGCGTCACTACCGCCGGCTAGCCTTTCAATCCATAGACTGGGCACCACACACTACTGCCTACTCAGAGGGCTCTTCTGGGAATGAAAGAATATGCTGACATCTATAAAGACTTTTACTTGAAAGGACATGAGGAAGTCAGGAATCAAACCGTTCTCTCAGAGAATCGTGGTGAGTTAGAGAGGTGGTGAGTTAGAGGCGGGGTCTACTTGAGGACCAGCATTCAGTTGTCTGCTTCCTGCCTGTGGGCACAGAGTGAGCCACTGCTCCACATTCACCGCCCCTCCTTCCCAGCCACGTGGTCTATGAGCCAAAGGGAGCTTTTCTTTCCTTAAGTTGGTTTTGACCAGCAACTTTTTATTCACAATGATGGGATGGCAACATAATTATCAAAAATCAGACAACTTTGACAAAGGATAAAGAATCTGGTTTTAATATAAAAATTAATTATAATATGAGTCTAAGTGGAAACACTCTCTCGGCATAGACTTCTGCCCTCTTCTGCCAATCAAAGTTGCATGTGCATATAGTCTGTGTGATTGGAGTTACGATCTGCACACACCCACCTGCTTCTGAGCCTGGCCCTGCTTTGATGGAAAAGCTATGAGAAATACTCACCAGAGTGTTAATGCAGATAGAATTTGGAACACAGGCTCCATTCCGACACTCATCAATATCAGTGCACACCTAGGAATAAAAGTTCAGAGCCATCTCAGACTTGCTGCTTAAATAGAGAGGCAAATGAATTGTCCTGTCTTGACACATTTGGTGGAAGACACACAGTGTCAGGTAGGATGGGAGGGGGGTGAGTGAGGAATGTTACAGCCCTCTGAGCACTGGTGCACTTAATCTAACTGCAGATGCTAATCGTCTTCACAAAGGTTAAAGGAGTTCAGAGAAGATGATGTGTATAACTTACCTGTTCTGTAGCCTTTAGTCAGGAGAGCCTTTTCCTCACCTTCCCACTTGGCACCTAAGGCACCTCTGAGGATTCCCTCTCACCTCTGAGGATTCCACTCATCTCTGGGAATTCCTGTCACCTCTGAGGTTTCCCCTCTCACCTCTGAGGGTTCCTTTCACCTCTGAGGATTCCCCTCTCACCTCTGAGGATTCCTCTCTTTCTTCAGTTTTAGAAAATTCTCAGTGTCTCCTCAGTTTTGTTATTTCTAGTCCTTCTTGGATCCACCGTCAGATAATGAATGTTTCACAGTTTCTTTCAGTCTCTGCCCTCCCTCTTGCTTGTGTGTCTTTGCTAAATTCCAAGTGGTGGGCTTCAAATCCCATCTCAGCTGGTGAATCTCCAGTTAGCTGTGTCTAATCTGTTTCACCCATTGACTGTGTGTTAAAAACGGTTTTATTACCATATATTAATTATACATGATGATGTGATCCATTGCAACATTCTCATACTGAGTTATTAAGTTCAGTGATTATACTTTTAATTGATAATACCCTTTTCCCTTCCTTTAAAAGAAGGATTTTATTGAGCTTTTGGTTTATTTTTAAATGTTTTAATTTAAATAGAATGACATCACTTCTCCTCTCTTCCCACCCTTTAGCCCCTCTACAGCACACTCCCCCGAGCCCTCCCCATGCTCTACTGCTCTCAAGTGAATAGCCTCTTTTTCTCTGATGATATTTGTTACATGCACATGTATGTATGTATGTTCAGGAATACGCATACATGACTCCTGCACGTATGGCTCAGAGAACATTTGAGAAGAGGGGATGGAAATATTACAAGAGACAGAATACTAGGAAGTCTTCTGTGGAAACAGACTCTTCTAGAAATGGCTGCATAAACGAGACCAGAACAACAGCAACATCAATGGGTATATTAACATGGAAGGGGGAAAACTTCATGGTGTCCCACCCCCAGACGAAGAGCTACAGGCCACTATTGGCTGCTAGGAAGGGGACTTAGCTTCTCCCAGGTGTGAGCCCATTGTTGGTTGTCCAGTGCAAGATGGTCAGCCTCGAAACCATGCGCACACACCAATCATAGTTTTATTTAGATACTTTTCACATTTGTCTATTTTTTCCTGACAGTATCCTTGTCTTTAACCACAACACTGACCCTTTTTCAGTCAGTTGATGCTTATTCGGTTTCCTTATCATAGTTTCTTCACAGTAGCCCTGATTTTGCCTGTGGGCATCGAGGGCCCTGGTGTTGGGCATCTGCACACACTGGTCTATCTTTGATTGCCTACGGCTCTTCGATGTAACTGTTTCAGAAAGGTTTGATGCAAATAGGTATGTTTTGCCAATAACACAGACTTGGACTTTATAACTAAATGGTATAAACTTGGTGCTGTGCCGTGTGGTAGATGATTTTCACAGTTGTTAACCATGTCTCAAAGCCAAAGTCAAACTCTCTTGCTCCTTTGAGCTACTGACGTTTTTTCCATCTCTGTGTTGTGGTGAGGGAAGTTCTTTGAGGATCCTGGCTTTACATAAGATACATACACACAGACAAGGTCTCCTAACTCTCATGGCCCCTGCCCTCATGTACACATTGAAAGCCCTCCCTCCTGATGTCCATGAGCTGGTGTGACACTGACATCCCGTATAGCCCTAGAAATAATACTTTCTTTGATTTTTACTGAACTTGGCAATTCATTAAAATTTATCATAAAGTTTTAGCAAAGTGACTCCTTCATACACACATATATAATACACAATTAGGGTTTAGAATTCATATATATTCATTATATACATACATATGTATATGTAACATATATGGATTCATATCCACTAGGAAGTGTCCCTTACTAACTCATATTATTTGTCTATTTTCCTTGGTTTAGTCTGAGAGATTTTGTCCTTACAAGAGAAGAAAAACTTAGTTCATTATCCCAGTGGCTCCTTGTCAATCCTGGGTCCAGTTTGCTTTCTTCTTTTCTAGCCTCAAAAATGATGCCCTCCAGAACCCTGTGATAAGCAGCACGGAAATAATGACCCCCTTGCCCTTCTTCAAAGCTAATCATTTCCCTAAGGTGGTAAAATATATTTATAGACCAACCATTTTTAAGAGCCGAAAAACATCAAAAAGCATTTCACAGTCAGTCAGTTAAATAATGACCAGATATTGTAGGGCATTTGGAGATAAATGGAGACTGTCATGCTGTACCGAGGTGCTTTCTGGAAATTTATAGCTTATATAAGAGAAAGGGTAGGCCTCCTTGGGGGGATTTATCTCGCCTCTTCAAACCCTCTCTTCTTAAAGCGGCTGCTGATCGGCAGCAACGGCTCTATAAAGTGATCTAATTTCCCCCAGCTTTTATTTGCCTCTCAGATTCTCAATTTATTCTGCAGGACAAGATGTCCAAAGGCTATCAACCGAGCAGGTCTGCAATCATTCGGCAACCCTGTATTCTGCATCTATTGCTTTCCCAGAAAGCCCTCATTACCCAAACTTTAACAACTTCTTTCTAGACTTTATGGACCTATGCCCCCAGAAAGAAGTCAAAAAACAACACAACACAACACAACACAACACAACCCTTCCCTGTTGGCTCGCTGTACACAACCATATTCCACAGGCCCTGGCTGCTCACAGTGGTGGAGGGCTAGGCTGAGGAGCTGGGGAATTGTCTGATAATGAAAAATGAATAAGAAATGACCATGTCTGCTCACCTGCTTATTTGTTTTAGCAAAGTTGATCCCAACACCCTGCACCATGGGCCCCGTGAAGCCTACTGGACAGGCATCACATCTGAAACCCGGAGCCAAATTCACGCAGCGCACACCTGGATAGCAGGGATGGTATTTGCACTGGGGAAAGAAAATATTCGGTCTTTAGCTCTTTGAGGGAAATAACTTGGAACTTTCCATAGTCTACTTGCACACACTTATTTATTCCTTTATATTCTGTGGTAAAATTGATAAAAGAAAATTAAAACGTCCAATTTCATAGTTACCTGTTGAGCCCCCAGTTCACCGATTTTGGGTTACCCTGTAGTTGTTCACTATGTTACAGATGCTGCTGTGTCAACAATTAATTTATCTTTAACATAAACCAGGCTCAATCCAAGTCTAGCAAGCTCGCCAGCATGCTACCATTCCCTGGGAAAGGCCTGGGTCACTGCACCAGTCGCCAGAGGGCTTTTAGATGACACCCAGAGATCTGTGAACTTCCATGGAAACTGAGGCAGGGCAGGAGTTCTACAGTTAGACAGAGTCCTGCAGGGAAAGCCTGCCTCTCTGCTCTGTCCTGTCCATAACTGTTCCAAGGCCACCTAAAAGAGCCTACAAGCTAGTTCTGTTATCTATTAAAAAAAAAAAAAACTTTAACTAATGTAAAAAACATGAGCACTTCCTGCCCTTTTAAAAAGGAGGAACATTTCAGCTCATAGATAAAAACCAGATACAGTTCTGTGGAACGTGTGCAGGATCTGATCTCCAATCGAGAGATTCCTAGAGACCAGCCTAACTTCATATTAGCAGGAGTTGGGGCTTGCAGGTGTTGAGGGGTCAGCTGAGTAGCCATTAGCCTTCAGGGCCCCGTGAGAGCATCATCTCTCCTCCTTTCAGCTGCCTTCTTGTTGGCACAGGGAAAGGCACAGTGTGGGGGTGGCTTTGCTACCAGTTATGGGCACTGTTGTGTGACCAGACTCAGAACAGATGAAGGTCCTGCTGCTTTCCTTCTGAAGCTCTGCCTGCTGGCTGTACAGCTGACATGCTGTCGCTGGCCTTCGGCTACTCTCAGGCCTCCCTAAAAGACCTGCTTAGTGTGAGATTCCCTCTGCCCCTTTGTTTTACGAAGCCCAAAGGAAGCTACCACAGCTTCTGGAACAAGGACTCTAACCCTTCCTTTCCATATGTGCGGGTTTCTAATATCTGTTGCTTCAGAGAGATAACCAACACAGATATCAGAGTGGAAAGTAGAAACTATAGCAATGTAGCGATTATAGCCAAGTAAAAAAGCTGGGAACACGGAAAAAAAAAGTGACAACCAAGGCTGCAGCTCTATGTTAGGCCTTCCTGCCGCTACTCAACGTGTCTCAGGGACTCTACACATCATTAAGGAAGCAGTTCTCTGGAGCCTGGAGAACAACTCAGGGGGCCCCTAACACCCAGTAAGGTTTCTTGGTCCAGAGTGACAAGGAAGAGACCCGGAGGGCCCCCACTGCGTCCAGATGAGCATTACCTCATCCACGTCAGAACACGTGATCCCGTTTCCAGTGTAACCATCTGGGCAGGGTCCACATTGAAAGCCGTCCCTGGTGTCTGTGCATCTGACACCTCGGAAACAAGGGCTGGAGTCACAGCGGCGTGTCGGGCGAGTTGGGGGTGCGGGAGGAGCTATGGGCACCAGTGTGTTTGGGGTTGGGGACTGAAAGCTGAGAGGACCTAGGAAACAAGACCAGTTCAGTCCACAGTCCACATTAACTCCTGTGGAATATGTAGGATGCAAAATGAAATGTGGTTTCCCCATCAAGCTCCCCCTTCCCATCAACTCTTGTGAAGAACTACCAGAGGCTGCCGTCACATGACCTCACTTCAGATCCTAAGTTAGCCTACACTGCCCTAATCAGGAGGAGCCGGTCACCACAGAAGAACTTACCACAAGCCTGGCATTCAGCAATAGTGTTTCGCAAAAATGATGTTTCCTTGACCTTTAGAAATAGAAGGAAGACATTGAAAAGGACTACTTGATACAACCCAGAAAGTCTCCCTGCAAGGCTGCTCAAGAAAGGTCTCTACAGTACTCAAGGAGCCTGTGATGGCTTTCCCACTACCTTAGCCATGGAGGTTCACTACAAGCATGATCCCCTTTTCTTCTGATGGAGCCCTGGGGCTGGCAGGCTGTGTGGGACAACATAAAGTGTGGCTCAGGGCTAAGTCCTTCCCTGCCTGTGTGAGCCAGCCACTCTACCCACCAGCACAGAAAGCTACTATCGTAAGACTCAGGCTTGACCCAGGATAGCCTCTGTTCCTCACCTGCTGCCTCAGAAGATCTTTCACCTCTCCAAGGAGCTGGTTTAATTGTGTCATTTGACCCAAGAACTGCCGATTAAAGTCTCCTGTAGGAACAGCGAAAGGTAAGGAATGTTCAGTCAGTGTCAATTGGCTCTGCAGGCCTAGGGATCAAGGGCCTTATGCATGCTCTGCAAAGTACTCTATCATTGAGTTACATCTCTAGCCTGTGGGCTTTTCTGAGACAGGGTCTTAGTATATAGTCCAGGCTGGTATCAAACCGGTAATCCTCCTGCCTCAGCCTCCTGAGTCCTAGGAATAGAGGCATGCACCTCCGTGTCTGGTTGATGACAGTCATTGCTAAGTGATTTAAAATCAAATGACTCCCCAAATAATTCCTATGACAAGATTACTCTAAACCTACGGTGTGAGAATTCAATTTAGGCAATTAATTTATAATGATTTAACAAAATGATGTTACTGACGCTGTTGGTTAGTTGGTCCATATTTGTGAGTTATAAAAATAAAAGGGCAGTGAAAAGATGACTTGGCCTGGACTTTGTCCAAGAGCCTGATTTGTACAGACACATTCTCAGGGGCTGCTGTGCTCCCAGGACGTGTCTGCAGACCAGCCTCGAGGAGCCTTGACACGTGTCCATGTTGATGAGAGTGTACACACACACTGCCCAGGAGCTCACACCTGTGCTTGTGGCAGCCAGTGGCTCACTCTGCTGCAGGAAGCAGTCTTGTAGGCTGGCCACCTGGAAGAGCGAGCCCCGCACCACCAGTTTCAGCTCTTCCAAAAAGTCCTGAGAGGAAAAAAAAAAATGCATGCGTAAGTTTGCTGATGGGACAATTAAAAATCTCACCAACATGGCATGAAACAGAAGACAAGAGTTTCTTCTGAGGCTGCACTGAACAAAGCTGTTATTACGCTCATCTTTGTTAGTGAATGGTTTGCCAATATCTGTAAAGAAAGATATTGTTTCTTGTGCTTCTCAACCAATGGCAGTTCTATGGTCTTTGACATTCTTTGTTATTTGCATGAAAATAATAACTAATAACATTATAAAAGGAGGGAATGTACATGATCCTTTCAGACAAAGATAAGTTGTTTAATTTTAGCTACTCCTTTTAAACTGAACAAATGTTTGAAAAGTCACCTCCAAAGAGTTTACTTGTTTCACCTGTAATTCAGTCCTCAATTTTGACTTCATATTAAATGTGAATTTTTTTTAAAAAATTTGATGCCTAGGCACCAGATCCTGAGATTCTGTTAAATCAGAATTTGTCTTGAGGGGAGCTATCTATTACATGTTTTGCAATTCCCCAAGTGACTCGAAGCACAGGGCCAACATGGATGAGCTGATACACTCCCCTCAGCATAGACCTTTGAGCCACGGAAGCACATTGTCGACCTTGCAGAACTGTTCTTGGGTTCCTACCTGGGGCTTCCTCTGGAATGTCCTCAATTCGATGGACTCTGGGTTCTGAGTAAGACCAGAAAAGGCTCTGGGCAGGTTGTGTACTGAATCCACCTGAGCACAGTCCAGGTAGAGCTCTACAGAGCCAGACCCTCTCTGCAAGTTGCTCAGTCTCAGGAGGATCCTGTGGCGCCTCCCATCAGCCAGCTGCAAGTTGTTGAAAACCACCAGATGGATCCTCCCGTCGTTCTTCAGGTAACGGAGGATGGCTGCAGCCAAAGACAGAGCAAAGACGCCGTGAGAGGAAAGGATACGGTCCTGGGCTATGTGACCTTCTACTCACAAGGCTGTTACCACAAATATTGACTTACCAAGTTTTGTGTGCCAGGTCCTTGGCATGGTGCAGCACCATCAGGTGACCTACCTTTCTCCTGAGGACATTTTGTGAGAATAGAAAAACACACAAATCTAGCAAATCCAAAAATAAACAGTAAACTTTAATGAATAAAGAGAGTCTTCCCCCATCAGAAAATCAGATAATTCTCATGTACATTCCTAAAGGCATATATTCATTAACTCACCAAGCACAAATACCCCAGAGGACTTCAGGACATTGAGTGCTGTTCTCAGTTGCTTTAATTTTATAAGCCAACCTTATGAAACTAGAATAAAAACTAGAGCATCAAGGAAGCTTAGGCAAGGAGCTTGTTCAGGTCGTCCTGAGGGCAGGACGAAAATCAAAGCCCCAGTGTGGCTGTGTTCCAGGGCATGACTAGGTCTTCAGAAGCATATTTCACATCATGTTTTAGACGTAGCATCCTTCAGCAACCCATTCCTGACAGTCTAGCAAACAGACTATGAGCAGGACCTTATTGTCTGTTCCCAAATGTAAAGCCCTCTATCTTATTCTATGCACCAACTAAAGACTTGTGGGAACCAGCCTTGCCTTTCACTCCATCACTGTCCTACGTATATCGGGGCCTGAGATAGAACTTGGTCCCCAAAAACAACGTTTGGTGGGTGGAACCCTTTGGCTAAGTTTTGCTACAAAGACTAAAATGATTTGTTTCCAAGGTTTTGATGAACCTGCCAAGATACTTTCACACACACACACACACACACACACACACACACACACACACACACACACACACACGGGGGAGACAGAGACAGACAGAGGCAGATAGAGACAGAGAGTGTGATGGTTTGAATATGCTTGGCCCAGGGAGTGGCACTGTTAGGATGTGTGGCCTTGTTGGAGTAGGAGTGTCACTGTGGGTGTGGACTTTAAGACCCTCATCCTAACTCCCTGGAGGCCAGTCTTCTCCTAGCTGCCTTCAGAACAAGAGGTGGAACTCTCAGCAACTCCTGCACAATGCCTACTTGGATGCTGCCACCTTGATGATAATTAACTGAACCTCTGAACCTGTAAGCCAGCCCAGATTAAATGTTGTCCTTATAAGAGTTGCCTTGGTCATGGTGTCTGTTCATAGGAGGAAACACTTAACTAAGACAGAGAGACAGAGAGAGACACAGAGAGACAAAGACACAGAGAGACAGAGACAGAAAGACACAGAGAAGACACACACACAGAGCTAAAATTAAAGTAAAACTTAAAAAAAAAAAGAATGTTCATTTCAGTGCCATAGAGTGGCTCAGTGGCTATACATTCTTTTTTATTATTAATTTATTCTTTCATATATTACATGCCTCCCAGTCCTTCCCCTCTCACTTCCCCAACCTCCATCCGCTCCTCTTCCATTTCCCTTCAGAACAGGGCAGACCTCTCATGGATATCAACCAAGCATAACATATCAAATTGTAACAAGACTGGACACATCTCTTTACATTAAGGCTGGATGAGGCAACCCAGTAGGAGAATGGGGTCTCCAAAACAGACAAAAGCATCAGAAACAGCTCTTGCTCCTACTGAGGGTCTCCCACAAAACCACCAAGCTATACAACCATAACATAGGATGTACATTCTTGTTGCCAAGACTAATGGCTCACATGGTCAAAAAATGACAATCAACTGTTGAAATTATTTTCTAGTTTTAATAAGCACAGCTGATCTGCATGTAGGAGCACACATAACAAATGATGAAGTGTAGTAAAAATGTTAAAAATGTTAATTTAAAGATTTTTTGTTAGTAAACACTCTGTACAGCATGCATGTTTGAAAAGTTGGGCTCCTTAAATAAAAGTACAATCATAAGGCAAGTCCTTGTGAAATAGATCCAGGAATAGACAGATGGCCCAGCAGCTAGGAGTATCCAGTTTCGGTTCCCAGCACCCACATGACAATTCACAACTCTCTGTAACCCTAGTTCGGGGATTCAGTGCCCTTTTCTTGACTTTGTGGTCACCAGGCATGCATACAATACACATATACATGCAGATAAACACTCACCCGCACAAAATAAAAATAAATCTTTTTAAAAAATAAAATAGTTTCAGATAAAAAGAATAGAAAAAGTTCTTGATATTCTATTCAATGAAAACCAAAAAGAAGTTGTAAGAATATCTTCATGCAGGAAATTTGTATATGTATGTATATATATATGTGTGTATGCATGTACATATATATACACACACATACACACACACACACATATATAGTAGAGAAAATTGTCAAACCTAGTTGAATAATTTCTGAGTACTTCATGAGTATTTTTTTTTTTCCTTTTTGCTCATCTTTGGTGCCTAAACTTTCAACATGAAATGTTTATTACTTATATATGAAAAAATAAAATGGAGCCAGCAGTATGGTTCAGCTGAAAGAGGCGCATGCTGTCAAGCCTGACAGCTTGAATTCAATCCTCAGGACCCATGCTGTGGTGTGTGCATGTGCATACAGGCACATGCACACGCATAAGCACACATATGCACCCATGCATATGCACAAACACACACACATGCATGTGTGCACACACACACACACACACACACACACACACACACACACACACAAATACAACACACTTATATTCAAAACCAGAAAATGGAAGCTAGTATATACATTTAAGTCTCTGATGTTGTGACCTGTGTGATTTGTGGCAAGTAACCTGAAGTGCCGTTTCTTAGGCCTCTTCGGCTGACTGGAAGTGCCAAGCCAGAGCTGCCCCAGCAGCTAACTAGCCAACAAACTAGTACGTTGCAGTGTGGCCAAAGAAAACGATACATTTTAAGGCTTTGCCCAAATGACGCTTTCTAGGTTCATTTTCCCCACCCCCTCTCAAGCCTTCTGGCTTCACTTCTTCATTTGGCAACCGTGTGCGGAGAGGGACAGAGCTGGCATCGTGTTCTGTGACATACACATGCCAGGAGGGGGTCCGACAGAACGTTTCTTGTGTCTGTGTGGTCACCACCATGTGCTTCCTGCCAGAAGAAACCTGTAAGATGTAGACCTTCTACGGTAGCTCACTGCTAAGCTTCCCGAAGCACGGGGAAGACTTAATACAAAGAATAAACATGGCAGCAAAAGACAGAGGATGGCTGCAGAGTACACGTGAAGAGAAACCCCCTCCGCTCTCTTCCTTCTCTTTCTCTCTCTCTCTCCTCCTGAGTTTGGAGGATTATAGATGTCGAGTCACTTCCTCCGAGAAGAAAATGAAGATTTATTTCTAGTCTTGGACGCAACAGGACCTTCGCCCTTTTATTTACTACTAACTGAATCGCGAATTCATTTAAAATAATGGCTCTAGGGCTTGGGAGGAGACAGTAACTAAGACAGTAACTAAGAGAAGGAGAAATTAAAAAGCAAACCTAAGTACCACCACCTTACTGTTTGAAACGTCAATTACTTCACTACTCAGAACAGTTTGCAAATACCTGGCATTTTATGAGCCAATAAAAATACCACTTGTCTATTAAATTTGAATTAGGTCATGCACACTTTTAGCCAATGTGGCATCATGCTAGTGAGAGTCACAGTTTCCCCTTCCTGGCTTAACAGTTTAAGAAGATAGACATGCATCTAAGACACAGAGTTAAAACAAATACTCTAGATTTTCCTCCCCCAAACTAAGTTTTTTTTTTGTGGATTTCAAAGAAAACATCTTTCAGGCACCATGCCACTTTTAACAGATCTTTGCAGAGCACGTGGGTCACGGTTTATTTTCATAACTGGAGAGCTGAGATGAGTTTTATAAACAGTACCCAGTGAAGTAGATGCTGTGAATATGAACTTTCAAAGAACTAAATGACTGCATTTAAAACTTTCCACATGAATAAAAGCTGACAGAGTGCGTGACTCCAGCCTAGGCCACGCAACAAACCCTGCCTGTGTGCCCAGACTCTCCTCAAGGAGAGCTGTATTTCTTCTGCCTTGAGTTTTTTGTGCGCACACAGCAAAGTCTCCCAGATGACACATTCCCTCAAGGGCCTAGGACTTGTGACAAAGGCGGGTAGCAGGAGGGATCATGGAAACTTTCACGGTGTCTGTTAGAAAAATTATCAAGTGCTTTGACATTTACCGTTCCTCATTCTTGAGCCAGTGATTTTCATCTCTCTTATGGCTTTCATTTTTCATTTTTTTTTCTCTTTTATAGCAAATTCCATACCTCACTGCCTCCACACTTTTATACTATATCCTCCAAGCCCTTAGCCCACCCCAGAAGGCAGCCTTGGAAGTCACAGTCCTCATCAGTCAGAGACCCTCAAGCAGCCATGAGTTCAGTCCCTGGAGACCTTGTAGCCTGCTGGGTGGGCTTGGCCTCCCCTGACCTCCCCAGGAGCAGAGAGCACACATGTTCCCTCTTTTCAGAGCTCCTAGGAACTGGAAGCCAGCCCCTGACCCTGGAACACCACACCTCTGCCAGGTCAGCACTTGGGGGAAGTTCCCTGGGTACAGTTCTGAATGTCCAGCTGCAGCACTGTCAGTTCCCAAGTTAGCTTGGTGGTCCACTAATCCTGCCAGCTCATGCCTACAGATGCCTTTGTGGCAATTGCCTGGATCTCTGTCTGCTTGCTGCATCTCCGGGTTCTTCTGCCTGACCTCTGGCTCACCCTCTTATCATGGATCCTTTTTGTACAGCTTGAGACTGGAGGACTGAGTGTCCTATAGGATTGTTCTGATTCAATTCCTGCCTGTTTATTTACTAGCTAGGGTTTACTTATAGTTGTATAAATGTTTTGCATGGATGTATGCTGTGTGGGATACATTTGCACTTGGTACAGGCAGAGGTCTGAAGAGCTGCCAGTTGGGAAATGGATCCAGGACCTCTGCAAAACCAAGTGCTCTTAACTGCAGAGCCAGCCATCTCTCCAGCCCTGTTCTTGCCTTTTTAAAGCAAGTACACTAATAAGCAGACGAATTCATCCAACAGCTCCCTAGTGGCTTCTGATTGATTCTAAACTCCTTATCCCAGGACAGGCCCCAACCTGATCATTACCTCAGTTTCTTTCCATTCTGCTGAATCTATTTCTTCCTCATTTCTTGGTATCTGAAGAGAACTGTACAGCTGTTTGACGTTGTCACCTATAATTGCACCGTTGTTTTTAAAAAATGTGGAAGATTTTTTTCTCTAAGCTTAGCCTGTTTGTGTCCTTGACAGTCTGGGGTCTGATCTGATGGCCCAGAGCTATGTTTGGTCACCTGAGTACCAGGTGACACAGGACCCAAACTGCTGAACCCCATTGGACGCCATCTTGGTGGCTGACAGGAAAACGAAGCACTGAACCAAACCCCAGCGAGCAGGATTTGAAGTTCTGCTATACTGGGAAGGAATTTTCCAAAAAGTGCTTTTGAAGAAATGGACCTTGGAGTAAGACTGTTACGCATGCTGACTTTTGAAGTAATGAGGCAGGGTGTCAGCTTTAAAACCTAGAAATGATAGTATTTTGTCTGCTCCGGAAGCGGAGTCGAGACTGAGTGGCCTGCAGGCGCTCAGGGAGGCGGCACAATGGCAAATGACTTTACTCTCAGTACTTTAGAGTCTCAGATGAAAACCATCACTGTGAACTTGGGTCATCTTTTAGGTCATTACACATTTTTAAAATGCCTTCTTGCTATCAGTGTCCTCTGTGACAGAACTCTGGTTTGTTTTCGCTGGTTCATTTTTATGGGCTATGTACTGGGCCATGGTAACGTCTGTGCTCTGGCGCTCCATGCAAAAGTAAATCACCAAACAGCTTTTCACTAATAACTCTCTGGGTGACTGTGGTAAACGTAGCCTGTTTCAAAATGTTCTTCTAATAACTTTTCACATAAGTAAGGTTTCCAGAGGCTGGGCAGAGGGAGAAGACAGAGGAACAGTGAAAGGGGGGCACGTCGATTCTGCACAGCATCTGAGGAGGGAGTTATTTTAAATGGTTATGAGTGTCATCATAGTATGCAACATGTTGTCAGTGTCGAGGCTGTGAGGTCGTGTTCTAAGGACAGTCACAAAGCTGTTTCTTCAGCACCCTGGGGCTTTCCTAGCTTTTACACAATCTCAGAATATCAGCAGGACAAGTTATCAGCTTAATAGTGCTCTTCACAAATCCCTTCGATAATCCTGCAGCTGCCACCAGCATGGTCCGGCCACGGGGAGCTCATTAACTCTTGAAAAAACCATGCGTAGCTTTGGGATACCTTGCCACAGTTTTCCTAGTACAGGGCGAGTGTCTGTCTCCTCTGAGTCCCACCGATGCGTTCCAATCTTGCCTTTCAGAGTTGGAACAGATCTAGCCTTATCCCCATGTCAAACAATTTCCTTCAAACACTTACACATCTCACCTGTCTGCTGCCTGGCTCCTTATTTTGTTATTTTCTTTAACTTTTCAATGCGGATGTAATTTAATAACGTGTGGGGGGGGGGGGCGGAGAGCATGTGTGTGTGTGTGTGTGGTGGGGATGTGGGGGTGTGGGAGTGTGTATGTGTGTCCATGTCCCAAATGGGTCCTTCTGTTCTTGAGGCAGGCTCTGGTTTCACAGCATCTAAGATGAGGAGCAGTAGTATGGACCGTGACGGGTGCAGTGGGACTATGAATTCAAGGAGCCCTACCACGAATGTGCATTGTGGTACTCAAGACTTAAAGACCTTTTAAAAATAGTTAGAGGACTAGATGGCTCAGAGCACTGGCTCCTCTTCCAGAGACCTGGTTCGATTCCCAGCTCCCTCACGACAGGTCATAAACATCTGTAACTCTAGTTCCAGAGAATTCCTCTCCTGACCTCCATGGGTACCAGAAATGCATGTTGTGCACACATAGACATCCATGCAAACAAAACACCCATATACATAAATAATAAAGGAAATTAAATTAAAGCAGATCTTTCATTCAGGAAATAGTTTTGCACGTCTACTACGCATCCAGAATGGTGCTCAACACTGGTTGGTTCTCAGTGCTATTAACGAGGACTTCTTGGTCAGCTCTCCCATATCTTGACACTGACAATTCGCTTTTCTCTCCTAGAGAAAGGATTTACATTTGGGTTTATTTGATTTAAGCTGAGTGCCTGTGGCCTGCTGTGCTACCTGGCAAACGTTGATGACATTCAGTGTGTTCAATTCCGCTCCCTCACTGTGTGCTAACTGTAAATACAATACCACTGTCACTTACGGCACTACGCTGATTACAGGCTTATCCTAGTTGTCCTCTGGCATATTCATTTTTATATCATTTGGAAAGGCAAATGGGATACTTCATGAAATTTTTCTGAAGTCAGGATACGTTATTCACACAGTACCTACTTGAGCTTTCACCTTGGAAATTGTAAATAGAGAAA
Source organism: Arvicanthis niloticus (assembly GCF_011762505.2). Taxonomy (NCBI): domain Eukaryota; kingdom Metazoa; phylum Chordata; class Mammalia; order Rodentia; family Muridae; genus Arvicanthis; species Arvicanthis niloticus. The sequence continues at coordinate 17,086,224 of NC_133437.1, forward strand.
GCTTGCTGTGTCTTGTTCTCATTAGCCTTGTTTTGTATTTAAAAATCCCAGATTTCTTTTCCAGGTGATCCTAAAATACATGAATGAATGAATGAATGAATGAATGATGGTGATGATGGTGGTGATGATGATGATGGTGATGGTGACTATGATGATGGTGATGATACAAATTTCACGGGCTTGATCTAAAGGCTTTCAGAATTACTTTTCTTCTCTGTAGAAAGAAGACTATGTGCCAGTCTGTTCCCTGTGACTTCCCAATGTTGCAACAGTGGCTACGCTATCACTTTCTTTACCGAATCCCCCAGTCCATAATCCACCTGGCACGGACAGCTAAGTCCATTCAGGGAATCGTTCCTCTGGTTTGGACTAAGCGCGCACACATATTCTGACCCCCCCCCTTCTTACCTCCAACAGCATCCCTCATACTTCCAGTCTCTTTCCAGATTCATGAATTTTAATTCTGTTTTTCAACTCATTTAGTTTAAATATGGCTAATCTGTGTGACGTCAGATAGAACTACGTATTGGATACTGGTGGGGCCATCAGTGGTACACAACTAAGGCAGTGGTCCCCCGTTTCCTTGACCTTTTGTTTGTTGGTTGGTGGATGGTGCTGGGGACTGAGCCTGGGCTGTTTGAACAGCTAGCAAAGCGTCCACCATGGAGCTTCAGCCCCAGCCCTCTTTTCCACTTTTATTTTGAGACAGAGTTTCACTAAACTGCCCAGGCTAACCTTGGGCTCACTCTATAACCCACACTGGCTTGGAATGTTTGATCCTCCTGTCTCTGCTTACAGAATAGCTGGTATTGTTGGTATGTACCAACATGTTTGATGTTATGTTGTGTTATTTTTTTGTTTGCTTTTAACCTTTCTTGACCATTTGAAGAACATTTCTTTTGCTGGGTCAGACAGAAGCAAAAGAGTCAACTTCAGCTAACCCCAGACATCTGTTAATCGTGCATCATGTGTTCCTGACAGTGGGCTTACTTGTTCCTTCTCCGTCTTTATTCCAAACACAGCACAAATATTCCCTTTATTATCCAGCATGCAAATCAAGAACTTCAACTCAGTTCGATTTTAGCCTTTTCTGTCCTCATTTTTATAATTTTGGAAAGGTTTTTTAAAAAAAAAAATCTTTCACCTTTTGCGTGTGAGCATGCCAAGACTGAGCTCAGGCATGTTTTGAAACGGAAAAGGGAAAGCGTTGGGCCTTTTTCATTCATCATACTGTGGCGAGTCCACAGCATTGATCCTGAGAGTGAGACCCCCCCACTTCCCCCCACTCATTACTGTTTTCTGACGCTCCTCCTCCTCCCTCAAGCTGTACTGGTCTGTAGCCTGTAGGATTCAGAACTGTTACCCTGAGCCACTGGATACTTTCCATCCTCAGGCTGAAGAGTATGGTTGACTCTAGCCATGGTAGCAACTTCCCAGGGTACCCTTCATTTCGACACCACCAAGTTGGTCTTGGTGACAACCAAATGAAGACTAAGGGAACAATTGTTTCTATTGTCTTTGTCTCACAGGCAAAGTTACCAGCAAAACAGACATGGCTAAGTAACAGACATCTGTCCCATCCATCTATTCTGTACTGTACTGTACTGTACTATACTATTTAAGACCCTGGGTTTTTGTTTTAATCCCATAGGCCAATAGGGTTCAGTAACACTTATATTCTTGGAATCACTGTGAGATAACTATTATCTTCCTCACTGTAGAGGTGATAACTGTGCTGACGGATTAACAGATGTACCTCATGGTGACCAGTTGGCAGGATTTTTAACTGGGACTCAAATCTGGGATGCCAACAAGAAAGTTGTCTCCATGCCAGATACTAGAATGGCTTCAAATAAATCCAACCACACGCTTTTTGCAAAATGTTCATCTGTATGAAGATCGTACCACTTGTGTTACTAAGAATTTGACAGGTCATTTGTACCAGAAACACTGCCTATATCCTCTTGTCTGCAAAAGTTCTCCAACATGGATTCATAAAAAAAACAAAACAAAAACAAAAACCCCCTCCTTTCAAACAATTTAAATGTACCAGACACTATTATTCCATAATTTCCACTAAATGGTGTGTCACTGTTTATGTTATTCAACTCGCACATATGGAATCTGTTTCCTTTGGGGCCCTGTACAAAGTGTTGTGGTCCAAAACAGGGTGAGGGGTGTCTTGTCTCTGCTCAGAAAGAGCTCACAACCTACTGCGACTTGTAAGCAATTAAAGTACTAAGCAAAGAAAAATTAGTACCTCCCTTGGTTAGAAAGGATAAAGTCATTTAAAGAAAACAGATGGAGATTAGCTGGCTCTTCAGGATGCAGGGCTTTGGTATTTGGAGATGGTACAGGACATGTCATGGGGAGAACAGCAGGCAGGTACAAAGGGGCAGAGCTAGAAAGACAGCATGAGTGGGCCCAGAAAGAACTGCTCTTTCTAGCATAAGCACAGGCTGCAGAGAAGGCCACATGGGGTACGATTTGGGAAGCATAGTTGAGGGTTCTGCTGTAGAACCTGAGACGGTAAGGCAATTGCACCTGATACAGTTTGGAACGAGGGGGTGGGGTACTCCAGATCTCTGGTTGTGTGCACCCTGACTGAGACTGTTTTGTGAGCAGTAATGAAATGGCAGAGGATGGAGTGACTTAGAGATGGGGAGAGCGGAAGTAGAGACCTTGCTGGTGGGCTCTTCTGTGGTTGGCATGGGTCACATTTGAGTTTATTCCAGGAGCTCCTCTAGGACCAGAGGGCCTGATTCTGTTCTCCAATGTCATCTTTGCCGTTACCTTCCAGTCCCCGCTAATGCTCGCTCAGGTCTGTTAATGGGAGAGGCGGGCTTTACTTCCTACTCAGGTTTAGTTGGTCAGTAGAAGTGCATTTGGATTGCTTCTCAGTGCAGTATTGTTTTTTTCTGTAAACTAACTAAAAGGAGACCAGCTGAGCCTTGGTCAGTTGAGAGACACCTGGAAACTACTCTGCAGGGAGATGACTCTCCCATGGCTCTGTAAACTAAGTCAGTAAGACTACCACCAAATGCTTCAACAAGAAGTCAACCTCATGTCACCTCTTCTCTGCGGACCCAGAAACTTGCTCACTCTCCTTCACTGCGCAGTTCATCATGGCCGATGCTCCTTCCTACAGCTTTGGGTGCGGGAGTGATGCCAAGTGTGTATACTTTCCCTGTTTATCTAGAGAAAGACTCAACATGAATTATTCAACTCTCCAAGTTTTAATAGTCATATAACTTCTCTTTACTTTCTGAGAACTCTCATTTCTGGAGTCTCCCAGAACTCTTTCTTGACGCTCATATTTTTCTAAGAATCACATCGTTTCTAACCGGCTGGAGGGTGAGGAGGTGTGTTGGTTAGCTCCGTGGTCAACGATTTAAAAGAAGGAAGTTTATTTTGGCTCACATCTGCAGAGGCGCATGGGCAGAGTGCCATGGTGTGGAATATAAGGTGGAAAATGATCACTTTATGCCAGCCGAGAGAGAGAGAGAGAGAGAGAGAGAGAGAGAGAGAGAGAGAGAAGTCTAGAGTCCCTATGTCCCTTCAAGGTTACACCCTCAGTCAGCCAACTTCCTTAGCCCCATGTAATACTCTTCCAGTGTTTCAAAGCCTTAGCACATGAACTTTAAGGAACATTTAAGATGTAAACCCTAAGAGGGTCGGGATGGAGTTTATTGGCATGGTTTGCCTACCATACATGAAACCCCAGGTTCTATCTCCAGTACTGGAAAACAAGAAAGTAAAGGTTTCAGTCAACTATCTCTTCTCTTCCCTACAAGGTTGATCATCTAGAACTTGCAGCTGCATGGCATCGCTAGCTTCTCTTCAGGGAAAACAGTAACAAGCCCTTCCCTCGTTTCTAGACACGCCATGGCTCTAGTGTTACTTTGGCTTTGAGAGTAAATGGGAAGAATCAGTTTGGGAGAGATTGCGTCCTGTGTTCACGATGGCCCGCACAGACGCAGAGGGTGAGACACAGTGAGAAAAGCTCGGAACAGCTTCTCATTTTTGCTGTTACGCTGAATTGAGCAGGAACAAAAGTCTTTCCGATGCATCTGAAGTAGCTGACATCTCAGCAACTAACTCAAGAGATGTGAGGAAAATGGGGCTGCCGTCTCATGGGAGGCAGGGGTCAGGGTAAGTTACCCCTCAGCATGGAAGGGAATCGGGAAAGGAGCAGGAAGGGCTGACCTATCTGCTCAATACGTCCCAGACTCTGTTACCTGAGACTCACCAGGGGATAGACCTAGAAAGCCAGCAGGAGATGAGTAAGAGGCAAGAAGAGGGGATAAGAAAGGGTTACAGCCCACTCTTCTCTGGTTTTCAACTCTACCATTCAGTACAAGAAAAAGCTCTCCTCTCTCAGCCTGCAGATCTAAGCGTTCAAGTACGAGTACATCTACGAGGCACACAGAAACACTAGGACAGTTCTACTTTGTAAAGCCGGTTGAAGTAGATACAAAACCCAGGCAGAAGCCCTGGCTCTCCTGTTTTAGAAATGCATGAAGCAGAAATATCTGTATCTGTCACATTCCTTAATAAACAGGAACAGGTGTTGTCCCCAGGGCATGAGTGGGAGGGAAGAGATGAAAACTCACGACCTTTGTCATTGGAAGCCATTTCTCGGTGCAGATAGTAACTCCCTTTGACAGTAAAACAGACGGCAGATAGCAGTAAGAGTCTATATGCTCAAGATGAATCAGGCTGAGGGCTGTTCATTCTGAGCTGCTGCTCTGGGCGTGTGGTCTCCTGCGTGAAGGCCTGCAAAGAACTCGCCAAGCTCTGAGCCACATCTGCTCAGCCATGGCATCCGAGGGAACACTGGAAGAGGGAAGTGGTCTCATATTCATTCACTGAAGTCTCCATCCCCAGTGTGATAGCATTTGGAGGTGAGACTTTGGGGGTTAGAGAGTTGAACCTGGGTTCTTGAGGGTGGAACCCTCTTTATAGGATTCATGCGTTTACAAGAAGACAGCATACCCTGTTGCTACGTTGTAGAGATGCAATGAGGAGATGACTGTGTAAGACGAGCACCCCACCTGCCAGGAACGTAGACATAGTCTACAGTCTTGCAGTCTCTAGAACTATGAGAAATAAATGTCTGTTGTTTGGACTACATAGTCTACACACTGATTATAACTGAGGCTCATAAAGGCAATGTGTAACCATCCTGGCCTCATCCTTTCTGAGCTGGTTTCAGAATTCAGAATAACATGAGGATGGAGCCATGTCAGAAGGCATCTTGTAGTGAAGGAGGGGACAGAAACAGTGCAAGAGAAGGAAGAAACAGTCAAGGGAAGGAAGGGAGGGAGGATTGTGGATGCTATCACATCACTGTATTTTCACACTCTCAGTAGCTGTGATTGTGATTACTAGACTAAGATCTGTACAAGACTGGGCCTGTCAGTATTTCTGCCATAGGAACACAAGGACCCAGTGCTTCCTATGGATCGATGTGTGGTCAGACCTAATGGCGGCTTTTTCAGTGCTATAGCCACTGGTGTTACGTGCTCCTCTCCCAATACCTGTGCTGCTGTAACTGATTCCAATTAAATGCATTGGCTTGGGCTGGAGAGATGGCTCAGTGGTTAAGAGCACTGACTGCTCTTCCAGAGGTCCTGAGTTCAATTCCCGGCAACCACATGGTGGCTCACAACCATCTGTCATGAGAACCAATGCACTCTTCTGGTGTGTCTGAAGACAGCTACAGTGTACTCATATAAGTAAAATAAATAAATCTTTAAAAAAAAGCTTTAAATTAAAAAAATGCATTGGCTTATAACAAACAAACAAACCCCTCAAAATATGGAAGCAGAAGGAGGACTGGCTGGGACAAGACAGGAACCAGTGGGACAGGAGCAGGCGATGCTGCAGTGGTGAATTCAATGAAAACACATTCCATGCATGTACATTAATGCCACAGTAAAACCTCCTGTGCATGCAAGATGGTAATGAAAGATATATTGGCCATAAGCAAGTCTTCATTTTTTTTTCTCTCAACTAACTTCATACAAGTAAGTGTCCAGTAAGAAGAACACGGCATCCAAAGGGAAACAAGCAATGGAAAGCAGATTCTGAATTCTTACCTTTGTTCAGCCGTCCCATCACAGTGAATTCAAAGTATTTGCTGTTGTCACTTGAGGCGTAGAGGCCAAAGATGGTGGCCGAGCTTTTACTCTGCAGCTTGAAGGTAGAGATGATGTAGAACTCGTGCAGGGTGGGGTCTGTCAGGACTGGCTGCAGGGCACTGGGGTTCAGCCTCTGGCTGGAGGATGGCAGAAGATCAAAGACTAGAGAGAACAGAAGGAAGCATGTGGTCACTGAAGACCAACCTAGGGCAAACGCTTGTTGTTGTTAATTGGTGGGAGAGCATTTGACAATAAGCTAGGACACAGTGTGAGCTGCTCTTGCTGCTCCCTTTCTCCCCATCCCCCGCCCCCCCCACACACACTGACAAACGTTATAGCACTAAAGAGAAGTCAAGATTTGCAAACACAGAATTGGATTTGACTGAACAAGTGGCTCTGAAAATATCCACTAGGAAAAATACTAAAGCTTAAAGCACAAGGGGTGGTGGTGGTGGTGGATGAGAGCAGTCAGCTCAGTCCATGAGTTTCTCTCATGTCCTCAAGCAGTGAATTGCACTGATGGGGTCCTTTAGGTGCCTGTTGGGCCAGAGCCAAAAGCATCTTCTGGTTCCATGACATGACAGGGAAAGAGGCAGAGTGCATGCATGTGGCGGAGGACAGAATATAGGAAACCCCTTAGCCACTTCTGTGAGAGCCTGTAAGGTTCTCCAGTATTTCTGTTAAACAACAACAACAACAACAACAACAACAACCATCCCATCTAGGAAACAAAACAAAGTGAGGCTCCTGGTTTATTTAATTCAAATGTATCCAACGGGGTGGAGCAGTCGGCATTTGTATAGCTGTGGAGAGGCAGCACTTTCTGGCAAAGCTTCCTGAGACTTCACTGAAATGCAAAGGCTAGGTTTAGGACCGCTGAATGTCCATGTGACGACACTGACACTTACAGCAAGTGCTTACTGAGGTACACAGATACTGCTTGAACACTTCCCTAGCTGGCTAGGAACTTCAACACCTATGACTATCTCTTGTCTATAATAGTCTGATTGCTAAAAGGGTGACACTGATGACTGACAGAGAGTTCTTACAATCCAGCATCCTAACAGAAAAAAATAGGCAATTACAGGAAAAAAAAAAAACACAAAAGTCTAGCAGGTATATAAATGACAGAATTGCTAACTTAAATAACAGTATTTTTGCTATCAAATTGGGAAAAGTTAAAAATACAGTTATACCTAACACTGTATGTGAGAGTTCAAGGTGTTCTTTCATGTTCTGCTCAGTAAGATTTAAATTAGTAAAAAATTTTTTTTTCCAGTAGTGGCGACTGAACCCAGGGCCTTATGCATGCAGACAGGCTCACTATCACTGTGCCGTGTCTTCAGGTCAAATCAGTATAAACCTTCTGAAGGTAGTTTAAATAACAGTATCTAAAACACAGTGCCTCTTGACCTAGCAAATCTACTTAAAGATACGTATTGGAAGGAAATGATAGACAACAAACTTAGGTACAATATTTACCATCGCTTTGGATCCTACAGATCCTCTACAGATGTGGAAGGAACCAGCTGAAGCTAGAAACTGGGAATATGGAAGCTTTTTGGGCTGGATGCTTTGCTGTGGAAGTGTCAAGAGAAGAAAGACTTTATAGCTAAAGCAACGGCTGGTGCCAGTCCAGGCCATCCACCACTTCAGTTGTCCAATAAGATGCTAAGTGTGATATCAAATACCACATATATATATATCAAATATACAAATTTAGTGTCCTACACTACAAAACAGACTAAATTAATTTTGGCTCATGTTTTTGAAATGTAGTTAAATTCATACCGATATAGAAAAAAGTTCATGGTAAAGTAAAAAAAAAAAAATTACAAAATTACACATATGTACAACATGCTATCTTTAGTGATCTATTTATTTATACAAAGATTTGAAACAAAAGTTGATTCAATGGCATCTTTACATTAACAGTAGCTAGTTCTAGGTTGTATAAGGCTTTTTTGTTTATTTTCTGGCAATTCTGGTTAATTTTTGTTTTTACAATGAACAAGTATTGCTTTCTACTAAAAAATGAATACATTTTTAAGGCAAATGAGAAGAACTGTAGTTACTTGAGAATTTCTACTTTTTAAGAACAGATAATTTATTTCCAAGCTGTATCTCTGCTGTTTCTTTCCCCCTAAAAGCCCTTACACAATAGAGATTTTAATACTAGACGAGCTGAAAAGCAAAATATCTCTCACCTATCCTTCTAGTGCCCTGCGCCCTCAGGCTTACAAAAATAGCTTGTTAATTTCTAAAGAACTGAAGATTTATCATTCCCACCAATGGGGGTTAAGGTTGAGTAAAGTGTTGAGCTTGAAAACTCTGTTCTAGATAAGGCACTTTCAAGAGACAGACGTAAACTCAGTTTGAGAACTGTCCTCCAAACTGAACTCCTGAAGTTTCATGCCGGCTCCAACTTTGATCAGGCCTGTGATCTCGCTGGCTGCCTCGCCATGAGAACTTCGGTCTGCCTGGCTTCGGTCTGATCCATTTGCTGTTCTCCAGAGGCTGAGCTGGGCTCAGTGAGCAGTGGGTTTAGAGAGTGATTTAGGGAGGAAATAAGATGCTACCGTCTCCTATTAATGCCATTACAGTTCACTAAAAGTACTAGGATCCGAGGAATGAGCATCTAAGTGTTAGAGGTGACATCACTGCTACCGATGAACACGGGAACCGAATACCTGCTAATCTAGGTCTGGCAGCTTGGCTCAGAGGGAGAAGGAGATAAATGAATTAAATCAGTTGAGTTGCTGATTGCCGACTTGATAACTCTATAAAAGAATCTAGCAGACACCTGACTTAATCAGATTGTCTACAGAAACTAAGTTAACGGGTTAAGTTAGGTTCTGTCGCCTGAGCTCAAGTCTGCACAGAAATGTCCGGTCTCACAAGCAGAATCCAAACCTAACCTACATCGCAAAGCTGTGTGCTCCAATGTCAAGAATTTATATAACAGACATTATTATATAACAGAAAATAATCTCTGGACTATTCAGTGCAATGGGTGGCAGTGGCATGAAAGGAACACAGACTTCCTGCCCCAGCATGCTTTGCTCAGCTTCTGGAAGGAAACATTTTATTCCTCCTGTGCTGCTTCTAGCTTTCCTCATTCTTGGCCCACAGTAAAACAACCCGGGTGCCCAGTGTCAAGAGGAAGGCCAATGTGCTTGAGACCTTTCCTGGCTGTGGTAATTGCTTCCTTGTGGTCTTTACTCGAAATTTTGCTTAACTTAAGTGCTTTCTACCTGAAAATTATTTCAACTCCCTGTCAAATATTGTTTTTTTTTTTTTTTTTTCTTAACCTCTTCACAGAAGAAGATCAATTTCTGAAGAGACTCAAGTAGTCAAACTAAGTCTGGGGGAGGGGAGAGTTAGCCTTTGAGTATAAGGAGAAGCACAGGAAGGCAGTGGAGTAAAGCAGCCTGCTCAGGGTAAATTCAGAGTTTGAGAACTGTCTTCCAAACTGAACTTGGTACCAGGGCTTCCATGAGAGAAGGGACTGGAGGGGACAGACGCTGGTCTGCAGAAAACTAGGATTTCATCACCTGCCAGAGGACCAAAGACCCTGTGACACATTCTGCAGTGAATGACGAAAATAAGTTTGCACCCCCTCCAAACTACAGTTTAAGGAATTGGTCCTGTGGTTGGGTAACCGTATTGGAGAAAATTCTAGACTTTTATCATCACTTTCTATAAAGATGTACTTTTATTCAGGTCCAAGAGAAACGCAGAGGTGCGTGGCGAGACCCCAGGAGCCCAGGCAGAGCAGCGAGCACAAAACTGGCCCCTCTAGGTGATCTCAGGACAGCGACAGCGGGCTGGGTGCAGAGGGGACCAGGAGAGGCCACTTACCCTGGGGTGTGGCCTGCGCGCCCGTTCGCTGCCACGGCTGCAGGACCAGGTGCAGCAAGAGGAAGGTGGCCGCGCGCGGGGCCAGCATGATGACTGTTCTGCTCCGAGGGCTGTGCAGGCGACAGCGTCGGCGTGGCTTTGCCGGGGTAGGGCGCTGTCCGCTGGCCTCGGGCGGTGAGCGGCGCAGGTGGCGGGTAGGGCAGTGCGCAGCCGTCGGAGGGGCGCTGGCTGCTGGGCTCCGCGGCCGCAGCCCGCATTTTATGGTCCAGCCGCCCGGGGGGTGGGGGCGGAGGAGGACCTAGTCGGGGCGGCCCCCTTGGCCAGGATCCCCCATTTGCCAGGAAGAGCGGGGGCGGCGGGAACCGGGAGCGTGGGCCACCGAGGGAAACGCTGGTGCAGAGACCAGTCGGAATGGAATGAGGTGGACTGTGGGACGGAGTGGGTGGACAGAGGAGTGTGCTGAGGAAGGGAGGGGATTCGAAAGAGAAGATAGGGCGCAGAGGATGGGCAGAGAGGACCACAGCAGAGGAGAGTATCCTGGTCCCCAGCCTTGGGCTTCTCTATTTTTTTCCTCTCTTACTTTTTATGTTTTCTAGAGAAACACCACGTGGACGTGTCTCTAAAGTCTCCAATTGCTTTCCCAACTGGTCTTGTTCTGCTTCCTGTGGTCCAGAGGGCAGTAGGATTTGTGTATTTCTACAAGTTTTTCTTGAAAAATTTAAATGATGAATATATTTTTTTAAGACACCAAGTTTTGAGACACAAGGAGTGTTAAGTGGAAAGTTTGTTTGTTGGGGGGTGGGGGGGGGTGGAAACAAAAACATCTCAAGACCAGACGGGCAGAGATGGAGATGCCGAGTCTCATGGATGGTTTACCTCAGGCCAGTTTGCAAAAGGGCTATGCACCCACCTTGGGCAGCTCAACACTCTGTAAAGGTTCTGTTTGAAGGTGTGGGGGTGGGGCACCGGAGTGGCCCCTCTTCCTCCCAGGCAGAGCCCTCAGAGGATGGCGTGGATTAACTAAGGGAAAAACATTTGAAAAGCTGCGGTAAAAATATTCCCCATGTAACAATCTCCACCAATGCAGAGGGCCCTTCAGAGGATTGCTAGACCTATGTCATTTGTCTCAAAGAATTCCATTTATAGAAGCTATCTACCACCAGCTGGGTGGTAAACCCTCCATTCTATCTCCAAATTTGCCAGAGCAATCTCTCTCCACTTCTGACTGTGTTCACAGCTAATAAGCCGGAGATCTGAGCTGTCCTCCCGGCAATCTTCTCTTTGGGGTCTAATGACGGCCTCTCTGGGCTTTCTGTAATGTTGTTTTATCTAGCACATTAGATGGAATGGGTCACCATATGCCTACCAGTTAGAACTGAAAACACACAAAAGGAGCAGGCATGTATTCCTATGCAATATGACTGTAAATAATGAGATGGACCAGACTTTGGGATATTTTCTTCAGGTTTCCAAACTGTGTCTCAGGGTTAACAGGGCGGAGGGCTCCAACCTATGCTTTAAACAAAACAGCTCTCCCTTTAAATGCTCCATACAGCTCATGCAGTCATTGTTCCTTGAAGCTAGTGTACGAATATTTACAAGTTTGAAAGCCAATATTTAGCTGGATGAGTGCATTAGAATCTTCTTTAGGAGGTCTACACACACACACACACACACACACACACACACACAAATTAGGTGACTAAAAGACACCCAAACCACAAAACCACAAGTAACAAAGCTTATAATGGTACATGGATGCAATCCCAAGGACTCAGAGAGCTTCGCAGAGGCAGGAGAATCATGAGTTTGAAGTCAGCCTGGGCTACCTGAGGCTAGCATGTGTTATATAATGATGCCCCCCCCCCCCAAGCAAAGGAATCAATTGTTATACCGCATCACACCACAGCTTTCTCTCCCTAAGTGAGAATGGGACCACTCCCTAAGTGAGTCAATGAGCAAGGGTCTCACTGTCCTGGGAGGTTTGTTTAGTGTGTCAGATGTTGCTGTCCCCTCTCACATCAAATGCCACTCCTCTGCAGGCTGACCAGGAGTCTGGATAAAGTGGAAAACAAGAGAACGCTTGAGAAGGTGGGGGAGAGAGACAAGAGTCTTTCCATCTCTGATCCGATGCCCGTACCTTCTGTGTGATCCTGTAGATCAGATCCGCCATAGACCTAGCTTGTATACTGGGGCTGTTTTCTCTCCAGCCACTGCCCTGTGGTTCCCTGTTTGACATCTCTGTTCTTCATTTATTAAGCATTTTTCTACACTAAGGATTTTTCTACACTAAGTTTTTCCTCCTCAAGATAAGCACTTTCTGTTTTTCTCACATAACTTAATAATGAGTAAGTTATTAAAAAGGTTGATACTGTTTGGTTTGGCTTGTTTTTTAAAGTCACTGTTTAGCTGTCTTAGAAATCTCCTATTGCTAGCAGGTTCCTAGGAGAACAGCTTACACATGTAAGCACACAATACATTCTGATTGAACTTGACTGGGAAGGATAATGGAGCCATAAAAGAATCCAAGGGCTTCCTCCTGGCCTAAGCTATCAAGGGTTGCTTTCAGAAAGCATCCACTTTCGGAAAGCTAAGGTCTTGGGAAGTTTTTCTTCATGTTGTCATAATCAAAAGGAAGCAGGCTTATAATGAAATGTATTAAATTAAAAACCCATGGTGGAGGCATGCCTGCTGCTACGTTGTGCCTGGCAGGCAGGTGGGCGCCACTATCATGAGCAAGTGTGTACTGAAGAAGTAGGGGAGGAAGGGAAGCAGAAAGGTTTGTGCACTGTGAAGAGAGTAGGAACTGGAAACGTGAGGTGGGTAAGGAAGGCCTTATGTGAGTAGCCTGCTGAGCCACCCGAGGCCATGGCAACGTCCCTGGGCTGGGCTGCCACCTAGGGCCATGTTGATGTCCAAGGGCGGCATAGAACTGGCCTCGCCCCTCGCCTGGGTAGCATGGGAGGTCTGCCCCTGGTAGCATGAATGCAGGAGAGTTGCTCCTACCCTTTGCCGCCTACTGCAGGCCGAGGGATGGAACTGCCCCTTGCACAGGAGAGCCGGTGGCCTCTAACAACTCAGCCACTACCCAAGCCCGGATCCAGGGCTCTGAGTTGGCCCACCCCAACATCTACCCCATCTGTGAACTGCTGGAGTGGGTGAAGGGGCCAGTCCTGCAGATCTAAGGCTGCAGGACCTCCATGACACAGAGCAACAACAGGATATCTGAGAGGAGTCCCTGTGAGGATCCAGGATTGACAATGTAGTAGAAGCCAGAGGCCTCACAACAGACAAATGACTCATTGCAACGAACATTTTGCAGATAAAGCTAGGCAGCAGAAGGGTATGCTGTTTGACACATGGACTCTCAGCTTCCATGGTGAGATGTTTTATTTATTTTATGTTTATTTGTTGTTTTCTTTTGGGGCGAAGGTTGCAAGGGTAGAGGGTAGAAGTGGAGGGACAGGGAGATGAGTGGGATTGGGGTGGATGATGTGAAATTCCCAAAGAATTGATTAAAAAGTTCTTTAAAACTGGCAAAGAAGGCAACAGAGTGGATCAGTTTCTTGCCTATATTTCTTTGTTAAATATTCATGGTTCCAAAGTGGATCTGAGACCTCAGTGTAAGACAGGAAACTTCCAGAGAACAGCAGTAAAAGCTCTTCAAGATACAGGCAGAGGCAGGGACTCTGTGAGAAAGATCCATAACACCCCCACGGACAAAGGGGACAGTGTGGAGTTCAAAAGCTACCACACAGCAAAGGAGACAACCACGGGAGTGAAGACACAGATTAAAACACGGGGAGAAATGTTTGCCAACCGTACATCAACAGGGGGTTAATAGCTAGGATATAAAGAGATCCAATAACTAAACAAATTCTCTCCCTCCCCCTCTCTCTCATACACACACACACACACCATCATCATCATCAATAAATGGGCCAGTGAATTGAACAGACAACTTGAAATAAGAAACATAATTGACAAATAAATAATTAAAAAGCACTTAATACTCTTACTCATCACAGAAGTGAAAATTAAAATGTCTTTAGACTGCATCTCACCCTAGTCAGAATGGCTATCATCAAGAAAGCTTGACAACAAATGCTTCTGAGGATGTGGGAGGAGGAACCCTGTGCCCTGTTCACTGTCACGTGTTCACAAAAGCCAGAATGGAACCAGACTAGACATCTGCCAACAGCTGAATAAATAAAAGAAATGGGCTACATATATACAATGGAATCTTACTCATCTACAAAGACAAGTGAAATAATGAAACTCTCGAGAAAATGAATTTAACTGGAAATCATTATGTTAAAAAAAAAAAAAAAAGAAGAAGCCAGGCTCGGAAAGAAAAATAGTCTGTTTTGTCTGACATGTGGTACCTGGATTTAAAATTCCTCTGTGTGTGTGTGTATGTGTGTGTATGTTTGTGTGTGTGTTATGTTTGTGTGTGTGGTGTGTGTGTCTATAAATCTGTGCTTGCACTTACACTAAATTTTATCCCATTAGTTTAACAGCATCTGAATTTATTTCTTTAATTTTCCCAACATCAGGCTCTGAGCCCCTGTGGATCATCTTATTTTTGAAAGCACCAATGCAGTGTCCCACACCTAATGATGATCGATCCTTGCGTTGACTTCTCTTCCTGAACATTGTAATCTTGGGTAACAGCTATGTCGATGCTAGTAATCCGTGGGAACATGCAGTTGTTTAGAGAAACGGCCTCCTACTCAATAGGCTTTTAGCCAAAGAATTACAGTGGTGTCTAAACAGCGTTGCTGTGGTTGACTTGGCTTGCAACAACACCTACCTGTGCTAGCCTTGAGGAGGAGGAGTGGCAAGGTCATACACAGTGGCATGACCTTAGGCTAAGCTAGCTGAGATCTGCTGAGTGCTGACTCAGACAGAATAGGATCAGGCAAGGTCAGCCAGCTGTCTAGCCAGCCCCACATGTGAGTGATGGACACATACCTTTATCAGCCATTGATGGTGGGTAGTTTGTTATATAGAGCTGTCATGGCAATGAATCACTGGTGTACACTTTTTTCCTTTCCCACAGAATGCTATAACGACTCAGTTTTTTTGATGTTTGCTGTCAACTTTCAACTCTGTAACTCCTCTTCCATTTAGCCCAACATCTAGGCAAAGATGTAAAAAAGTGGTCCACCCTTCATTGTGTGCACAGGCCCAGGTATGAGAACCAATCTCTTCCTACATCATCAAGAGAACCCCACAGCCATCCTCCTTCCCACACTCTCTTGGGTCACTTCTAGGCCAGTGAGGGAGCTCATGTCACTCTTCCAGAAAGCCTCATCAGGCAATCAATAAACATTTTCATCAAATCTTGCACCGCATGTGTGCTTGGGAGGGGGGAGGCAGGGACTCGGATTGTGTGGGCTGTGCTCAATCTGCTGTAGGGCACCTACTATGTGACAATTGGGAACCTCAGCACATTTATTGTGCACACACAGGAGGAGCTCTTGATAGGAGCATAGTCTCAGGCTGTAAGCATCCTGGAGGAGGAATGTGTGGTTAATGGTTTCGGTACATGCTGTCAGCATTTGCATGTGAACCAGAGGAAGGCTTTGTCAATTCCCTTGGGTCTGAGACACTGGGGTCCGTGTCAATAACATACATCCTTGTCAATAACATAACATTCCTCTGCCCCTCACACATCTCAGCCAAAGCTGTGTGGCATCAGCATTGACCTTGACATCCACACTCAGGATACGAGGAGGATCCAGGCTCCTCCTATGGGGTAGCTACAACACTTCTTCAGAAGTGGGAAAATTACTGTGCACCACTATTGCATACAGCTAAATAGATGCTTTATACACATTTGTTTATTAATATATGTTACTGCTACTTATGCTAGACTTCTACTTGAATTCTTGAATGGATTACAAATGGGAATTATTAACACAAAATGGAGAAGCTAATATGGTTTACATTCTGGTATGTGATGACATTTATACTCAGAGTACTGGGAGGATATGGATGCCAAACTCTTATTTAGTTGAATTTTAATAATAAAGGAGGGGACTTGATGAAGTGACGAGAAAATAGCTTTTCTAGAAACTATTTAGCACAAATAATGGTCCAGGAAATGAAGAAGGGGGCTTTTGATTAGTACGCAATTAAACATAGATTTTTTTTTTTTACTCCAAAATTTAGCAAATGCTTTGTTATAGCAATTAAGCACAGAAGATTAGGGAAACATGGAAAGAAGTGTGTGAAAATCACTCATTTTCATCCTCGCTGGGGGTCTCAGTGGACTCTGCACAAAAGCCTGTCATTAAGTGTCTTTAATATGCTTTCCTAAATTGTGTGTAAAATGCCTTAGAGAAAGAGCCTGAGATGCCATTGAGAGCACAGCTACTCAGCTAATAAATACGTTCACTGAATGCTCGAAGCCCAGAGAGTTTTGACAACCAGCATTTCTTAAATTAGATCTCTCTTTCATTAGCCCACCTTTAATCCATCCACATGTGAATTCTGCAGTATGGGTGATAACGATAACACTGGTGTCAGGAAAACCAAGTCCAGTGCCAGGTTTCTAAATGCTTTTGTTAAGAAACATGGCAGGGAGTGTCAGCAGGGGATAAATGAGAGCTGCCTCAAAGTTTTGAAACTGCATCATGTAGCTCAGGATGGTCTCGGGGTTGCTAGGTAGCTAAGAATGCTAACTCCAGACCCTCTTGCCTCCGTCTCTCGTCTCTCGAGTTGGGATGACAAGTGTGCATCATCACAGTCAGCAAAAATAAGCATTAACTGAAGTAAAGGAGTCCAGGATTTGGGGTAATTTCTTCTGATCTGTGTTGAGGTTCAACAGCAGAAGTTGTAAGCAAACATTACAATTGCATGTGAGTTTTTATGGATATATATTTAACCTAACTAAAGTACTAGCACCCAAGAGATTTTGGTAGTCAGCAGGAAGATTGCTGCTGCTAGCTACAAATGACTTACCTCTCTGTAGCTCTAAAGGATGTAACTATGTTTCCAACTCTACATTCAAAAGTTATATGAGTTTTGCTACCCAATAATTGATGAGAGTATTGTATTCAAATGAGTGTTTGCCAATTGAGCATAGAATGCTAGTCTATTTTCATGAATATTAACACAATAGATTACCCTGCAAATTAATTACAAATGCATCTATCTGCTCGACTTCTGTTGACATTCTTCGAGAATGTGCCGAATGCTGTTAAGACAATGGACACACAACAATGAACAGAGCACAATTCTCACTTGGCAGCTCATGGCTTAGTCAGGCAAACAGGCGATACAGGGAGGACACAGGTGTCAGGAAGGCATGTCATAGGAAACAAGGAGAGGATGCAGGAGAAGGCAAACTATAGCTGGAGAGAGTTAGGAAGGTATTCCCAAAAGAGGTGACTCCTTTTCTTTGAAGAATGTATCCTCCAGGTGACAAAGTAGGGGACACCCTTGTAAACAAAAGGAATGCTTGTCACATAAAGACCAATCTGGAAAGTGGTGTCAGGGGGCACTTTAAAGTAGTCAAGCAAGACAGGGAGCAAATTTCTGGATGTGCCCGGATTAAAGGTAGGCCGAGGAGTGCAGGCTCAGTCTGCACGAGGCCCTGGGCTCCACCCCTGGCACCAAACAACAAATAAAAAAGAAAATCCATCATGCATTAGACAATGCAGAGGTCATTGATGACCTGCTGAGGCAAGTGGTTTGATGGAACTCTGGGGTGGGGGCAGAGTCCGCTGTGAACAGTGAGGGTGAAGACTTGGGAGTGGGGACAGCGGGGGCCACTGACTGTCAACAGGCTTGCCTTTGGGGTGGAAGGAGGCTGTAGGGCAGTGGCTGAGGCAGACAGATGATGTCCATTGAGAGGGAGCAGACCTTCTGGACAGGGTAGTTCACACGGGATGCCTATAGATCAACGGTGCTAAAAGCACAACCAGCAACATTTGGTGGCCTATGAAATTTGATATTTTATTTATTTATTTATTTATTTATTTATTTATTTATTTATTTATTTTGTATAAGAAATTTTTCATGGTGCCTGTCATCCCTCTAGCAACATAAACTTCACATGGATGAGGGTGGTAGGTAACAGGCTGCAGTAATCCCCACCTGGAAGCTCATCACCTCCTTTCTCGTGAAGTGCAGAAGAAGATCAGACAAGCTTCAGCCAGTTAACAGTGTTCTAGGTCAGGCTCAGCTACTGAATTTTCCTCATGGCTGCAGACAAGGGGCTGTGGCTTTTCTCTCTCTCTCTCTCTCTCTCTCTCTCTCTCTCTCTCTCTCTCTCTCCCTCTCCCATTTCTCAGAACCATTCCAACAGACTCCAAAGGCCTTATTGTCTAGCAGTGATTCATAGTCACATTCATGCCTCTTCTGTCACAAAAGGAGAAAGTGACATTCCCGAGTTTATGTTCTCTGTTATACGAGGTGGATTCCGTCAGGAAGGGAGACAGGAACAGACAGTCAGCCAGAGGCTCCATGTCCTCCATGGCCACTGTACTCACTGGGTAATTCCAGGCAGATCTCTGGTGAATGGTTTTTATTTTCCTGGGAGGTTTATAGTGCCATAAAACGTAGATGTGAGGTTGGAGAGAAAAAATGTTCTGGTCAATCAGGTACAAGTGAGAACACGGGGAGGAAATAAGACGGGGAAAATAGAGGTCGGAAAGAGAGAAAATGGCTTTGTCATTTCTGTCATTTAATTAAAGAGGATTTAATGAGGCCCATAGGCCAAATATAGTCATTACCTCTCTTTCTAGGGCCAGGAAGCCAAGAATGGGTTTTATAGCTTTAAATGGCTGGTGGAAGAGTAATATTTCTGACACGTGAAAATTATGTGAATCCCAATAAAATGTTGATTGGACCAAGTCATGCAACTCTGTACGTAGCTGTTTGTGTGACCCAGTGACGAAGATGAGCAGCTGTAGGAGAGTCTGCAGGCCTGCAAGAAGCCAGCAGAGGTCCTCTGTCCTCCTCTGCCCTCCTCTGCCCTCCTCTGTGGGAAAAGTTGCCCACCACAGCAATCCTTATCAATCAATGTGACACTTAGATTTCTAAGCAGAATGCTTGGGAAGGAAGGGGAACCAGAAGCTAGTGGGCCGGTTGTTGGTATTCTACCAGCTCCCTTCTAAGTTCTCCTTGGGTCAAGGGCGTGGGCGGACATCACCATCTGACTTACTGGGTTCCACAGAGGAATCATTAACTCTGCGGTTCTTCACTTTTCTCTAACTACAATATTAAGTAGTAAAATGGGCCAGCTTCATATCAACAGAGAAGTGGGAGGAGCTGGCCATGTTCTTCTGATCTATCTGATGGGAGACGATTTCTCTACTGGATCGTGGGGTATGTGAAGTGCAGACTTCATTGCTTCACTTGAACGTTACAGTTCTTTGAGATTCATTTCATCATGCACATTAGCTAAAAAGGAGCTTCTGATTTGAAACATGGAAGAGGAAAGGAGAGAAGGGTGAGAGAGGAGAGAGAGAGAAAGAGAGAGAGAGAGAGAGAGAGAGAGAGAGAGAGAGAGAGAGAGAGAGAGAGATCTTTGTGGAATTCTGATGTGCTCCTTCCCAAATAGTTTTGCATATGGGTATCAAGAGGAGTCATGGTGATTATTTTAGCTGATACCTTTAAAAGTTGACTGACAGGGAAGAAAGCACATGTGACAAA
Source organism: Arvicanthis niloticus (assembly GCF_011762505.2). Taxonomy (NCBI): domain Eukaryota; kingdom Metazoa; phylum Chordata; class Mammalia; order Rodentia; family Muridae; genus Arvicanthis; species Arvicanthis niloticus. The sequence continues at coordinate 17,105,894 of NC_133437.1, forward strand.
TCTAATGAGTTTTAGCAGAAAAACCAGGGTCTGGGGTATCCATTCATTAATTAACTCATTCATTTGTTGTTTATTTATTTATATATCCTTTCTTTCTTCTTTCTTTCTTTCTTTCTTTCTTTCTTTCTTTCTTTCTTTCTTTCTTTCTTTCTTTCTTTCCTTCTTCATACAATACATCCCGACCACAGCCCTTCCTCCTTCCACTCCTTTTCCTCCCCACCTCTCACCTTCCCTGTCTTCCAGATCCACTGCTCCTCTGTTTCCCTTCAGAGAGGAGCAGGCCTCCCAGGGATATGATTGAACTTGAATTGCATGACAAGATGCAATACGACTAGCCACAAACTTTCAAGTCAAGGCTGAATGAGGCAACCCAATAGGAGGAAAAGGGTCCTAAGAGCAGGTGAAAGAGTCAGAGCCACCCCCACTCTCATTGTTAGGAGTCTTACAAAAATTCCAAGCTAAACAACCACAAAACATGCAGAAAACCCAGGGCAGGCACTGATCTATGAGTATGGCAGAATATCACTAGGAATCATTTCACTGATTTTTTTTTAAACCAGTCGTGTTTAGCTCTACGTCAGGTCTCTGGAAGGACAGATTTTCTTAAACTGTCTTTCTGAAAGTGCTACCCCCTGCCCACTTATACATTCTCCCCAGAGGTGGTCAGACTCATTTCCTGGGTTCTCTGGATGGAAGGGAGTGTTCCTTCTAGCACAGCTTCCTGAGTGCACTCACAGGCCTCAGCTTTGGACTGGCTTCCTTGAGGGCTAAGACTCATTCTTTGGCCATAGGAAAACATTTCAACAGTGTGATCTTCCGAGGCACAAGCAGCCTGCAGACATTGCTCTGCACTCTCTGGCATGACAAAACTGCTGCCATATTGAAATAACTGTAGCTCCCTGCAAGTTTGGCTTTGTTAACATTCCCCACGGAAGGAATGCTTTGGTGTGTGCATATGATATTGGACCCCCCATCTGTGACTTCAGTCACTCCCTCCTGGCTTCACCCCACTCCCAGGTGGGTGCAATCCTGCCCCAGATAGTTCCTGAGGTGTTGGTGTTTCTAGGAGATGGAAGGTGGTTAAGGACAAGGTTTTGTCTGTGCCACTTTGGGGAGGTTATCATGCAGGCTGGGGTGGAACTTCTCGGTAAGACAGGTGTGTTGGAGTCACCTCTGTGCCTTCAAGTGACCTGGAACTCATTGGTTCACCAAACTGGGCTGGAATGGAACTGCTTCTTTATCTGTAGTTGGTCCCTGATCCAGATATTTATTTATTTCTCCCCAGGAGAAGTCATGCAGGGGTCCAAGATTGCCAGTGTATTTTTCATGTTTATATGTACTTGTGCTCACACTCATGCGTTGTGTAAACATACGCAGATCTCTTTCTCTCTTCTGTAGAAGAATGCTATAAGGTTTCACCTCTGAGTAACCCACATCATGGTCCCAGCCAACTTCATCCCATTCAGATCTGGAGCCCAGTCCTACTTGGTTACACTTGGCCTTTAGAACAACAAGGCTAAATATACAGAAGCTTTAACTTCTACCAGGCAGACTAGAAAACTCAAGTTGTGGCGGTTGAACAACCTTTCCTCCGATGCCAGAGTCTGACTCAGATTTAGGCCTTCAGTCCCAGGTTGAGCACCCTTCTATGCTGCTGTTCTGCCTTTTGTGAGGCCCATGAACAAACTTGGGTTCTGGCTTGACTAAGCGTGAGAATGAATTTTTTGTAACTAATATAACATTTCTTCTAACTTGAGTGAAACCCCACATTCTACTTTTGACATTTGTTTTTTTTTTTTTTGCATTTTCTATGCTTTAAAAAAAAAATCTCAGCGGTTTGCAACCCCATAGGAAGAACAACAATATCAACCAACCAGACCCCCCAGAACTCCCAGGGACAAAACCACCAACCAAAGAGTACACATGGAGGGACCCATGGCTCCAGCCGCATATGTAGCAAAGAATGGCCTTGTTGGGCATCAGTGGGAGGAGAGGCCCTTGGTCCTGTGAAGGCTCCATGCCCCAGTGTAGGGGAATGTCAGGGCTGAGAGGTGGGAGTGGGTGGGTGGGTGAGGGAGCACCCTCATAGAAGCAGGGGGAGGGAGTATGGGATAGGGGGTTTCTGGAGGAGAAACTAGGAAAAGAGATAACATTTCAAATGTGTCTCAAGCAGGTCGTGGTTTTAGTATCCTCTCGGGGAGAGGAGCAACAGATCCTTCTCCTCTCAGGGATCCTATGCTGGATTGACTGTGAGATTATCAGCTCCACGAGAGGGAAGAGAGTACGCCAGAGACGGAGGGTTTAACATTCAGTTGCTCTTTAATGATGCACAGCAAACAATATCTTATCACCAATGCTAAGGCGATTGCCACAACAAGGTATTGCCACATTTCTTATTCATTCCACGTATCATCTCTACCAAACACAAATAACAAATTGCTAATCACCAAAGAAATAAGCATAGCAACAAGTACATCATTCATTCATGGGTTATACGACCTGAGTCCTTATGATGGTTTCAGGTTCAGGTCCGGAATCTGGGAAGGTGGTCAAGGACTGTGGCTTCCAGCTAATTTGACCTCGTATGGTGCTTGACTGCAGTCTGTGCTTGAATGCAAAGGTGGAGGCATCACCGATGCTGTCGAATCTCAGTGATTGGGTGTTGAGGAGGCTTGGTCGGAAGATCACTTTAGGCAGTCATGGCTACCAGAGTGTGATGTTGTGCTCCCGTCAGGCTCCTCTTTTTATGCTCAACTTGACGTCACTGCTGACGAGCACGGCCAACAACCATTCGCATCTGGTTATCACCAGGTTCTGACTTCATTACAGCTGGTTATCACACTTATTCAAAACAACTTGGTTTTGTGCATAAATATTTTGATTCATAAGGTTTCAAACTTCTGGTTATCACAGCACTTCAAAACAACTTCACTTCAAAACTTGTTTTCTTTCTTAGTACAAGATGGAGTTGGTCCTGTTAAGGGCCTGCTCCTTACAAAATGTAAATAAATAAAATATCTAATTAAAAAAAACAAAACAAAACCATGAACCAAGGAACCTTCTGAACCTACCAAGAAGGCTATTTCTATCATGATTACAGTATATGACAGCCTCACTCTGGCCTGGGAAGGACCACTCATGCTACCAGTTGCCTGGAGAAGCAGTTCTAAGAGAGACTCCTGATGTAAAAGACCCCCAACCCCAGTCCTCACCAGGGGTGTAGCCTTAGGGAGTTGCTTCACTTCCTTGTGGGGAAGGAGTATCAGTATCTGTTTCTTCATTGAAAAAAGGGCAAAATCTACTTTGGAGTTATGTCATTGAGGTGGTTTGAATAAGAATGCCCCCCTTACCCTCCCCCCCCCCAGGCTCAGATATTTGAATGCTTAGTCATTATCAGGGAGTGGCACTATTTGAAACAATTAGAAGGATTAAAAGGTGTGGCTTTTTTTGGGAGGAAGTGTGTCATTGGGGTTGGGCTTTGAGGTTTCAAAAGCCCAAGTCAGCTGTGTCCTCTCTCCCTCCTTTCATTCCTCCCTCCCTTCTTCCCTCTCTCCTTCCCTCTCTCCTTTCCTGCCTCTCTTCCTCCCTTTTTCTCCATCCCTTCCTCTGCCTGCTCGCACACACTGGAATGTAGCTCTCATTTTCCCAGCACCATGCTTGCCAGCTTCTATGCTCTCAGTCATCATTGCTCCCTGCATGATGATAATAGACTAAGCCACTGAACTGTAAGTAATCCCCCATTTAAATACGTTCTTTATAAGAGTTGCTACAGTCATGGTAGCTATCTTTAAATAGAACAGTGACTGGGACATGTGATAACCATGTCTGGGATAGTACTGACATATTATGCTCCCAATTAAGTGATGATTTGTTTCTAGATTGGCTTCCTTTGACATCAGGGACCTGCAGCTGATTCCTGAGATGTAGAATTCTGAAACACTTTTGAGGACACCCGGTTAAGCAAGTAGGAGTAATGTCCTCATTAGGATTCCCTGTGGCTCATTACTGCATGACCTTGGGAAGCCTTAATGGCTTTACTCCCTAGCCTGGTGCATCCTTCAGAGGATGGTGCTATTATTAACCATAAATGTTGTGAGTGGAGATGTTGTTGGTCAAAGACTGAATAAAAATAAGTAGACCAAGTATTAGAAAAATCATTGTTGGTTAACTCAGTAGAGTTCAGATATTTTGTTTGTGATTAAATTTACTAATCTAGCATACACCATATTTATCTCGCATCATTCCTCTCCAGTGAGAGGAAATGAAGAAGCTATGGGTTCCCGGGTCAACCTTCAAACTCATGAAGGTGTTCACTGAGGGAAGGGACACCCAACCCTCTTGTAAAACACAGGGACTTGGGCAATCTTTGACCTCATAGAATGTGTTCTCTTAGGGAAGGGTCACCCAACCCTCTTGTAAAAAGTAGGGAAGGATGTGGTCTTAGAGTGACTGTTACTGCTCCGTATACAGCACCTTCAGCTACCATGGTAAAACAGAAACTGAAAAACTAAGTTCCACACTCAGCAGAGGCTGTTACTACAGATAGGAACACACCAGTCTCGCTCCAAGGTTACAGTGTGGACATGCACATCCAGACGTAGTATCTGATACTCAGAGGAGCAACACAGAGACTAGGCGTTGGTTTAGGTCATGGCCTAACATGACCTAATGGTAATGTCCATAACATGGCCATTTACAGCTTGTGATTGACATTATAGGATAATTAGTCTGTGATGACCAGGAGCTGTGTGGGACTTCATGGACAGTTATGGTTCTGATGTGGTTTTGAATATGTAGTTTCCTTTTCTACTTACTTATTTCTCTTTGAGGTACTGATGATGAGTTCCAGAGCCTTGCCTATGCTAGGTAAGTACCCCACTGCTGAGTTACACCCTAGGCCATTCTTATTTACCACATATTCCTACTCGTCAATAGAGTGTAATGGAAACTGCTGGTACTAGCTGTCCAAGGGAAGGGTCTACCCTAGATGTCTGGCTAAGGGAAGTGTCACATCCTTCTGGATAGCCAAAGCATCCAAGCATATGACAATTAAAAACATATGACAATAAAAAGCGTATGACAATCATAAAAGTTATGGGCTTCAGTAATCTGTCCTGGCAAATAGAAACCCTAAAGAGAAGGAAAGTGCTGTGCTTCTCAGCACTGCTGTCCACTGCTCTTGTGAAAGGTGTTTACAGTGCTTACAGAGATTGGATTCTGTGACCGTGCCCATCTTTATAGATTTATGCTAGGGAATATTGAATTGTAAATATATAACAATTTGAATACCTAAGCTTAATAAGTTTGGCATGCTGGAACTTTTTTTTTTTTGATGTGGAGACAACTGTATTTTGAAGAGCGCATTTAACGGTAACTATGTGGAATTTCTTCTATAAGGCCAATGGCTTCTTTACAAGTCATGTGGTAATGAATATTTTCCCCTAATGTTGCTTCTTGTTGTAACTAGTTAGTTTAATCTCTGCAAGAACTGGAAGAAAAATAATTGTAACTTAACTTCCGTTTAAAATGCTGTTGCTTGGGCTTGTGAGATGGCTCAGCACATAAGTATAACTACTGCCTAGCCCAAGGACCTGAGTTTGATCCCAAGGACCAACAGGGTAGAAGGTGAGAAACAACTGCCACAAGTGGTCATAAAAGGTGGCCAGGAAAACTCCGTGCCTTCTGCTTCTCCAGTAGCAGCCCAGGGATGACCGGTTTATGCAAAAACCCAAAGCTTCCTTCAAGTGAAGAGTCTAGTAGGAGAGACTGTTAAAAGCTGGAGCCTCAGGGAGCCTCACTTTGGATTTGAGGTAGACAAGAGAGAGCAGCAGGTGGGAACTCTGCTTGTCGCCATGCCTTCTTGGTTGTGGTGTAGAGAAGGAAATTCCTCTGGGATTTGAAACTAGAATTCTCCCTGGTGTTGACTTTGTGTATCTGCTTTTATGCCCCCCTCCAAACCTTTATAATTTGAACATTTTCAAATCTATAAAATGGGTGAAGGGAAAGTACAAGGCACAGTTGTCTCAGAATCCCAATTTTCCACTCCCCTCCCAACCCTGTCTCAGTACATTTCTAGGATATTTGTTATTGTTGCTGTTTCTGGCTTAGAGGAAGATTATTTATTTATTTATTTAGTTAGTTAGTTAGTTTTTTCGAGACAGGGTTTCTCTGTGTAGCCCTGGCTGTCCTGGAACTCACTCTGTAGACCAGGCTGGCCTAGAACTCAGGAATCCACCTGTCTCTGCCTCCCAAGTGCTGGGATTAAAGGCGTGCGCCACCACTGCCTGGCTTAGAGGCTGGATGTTTAACTCTTCAGTACTCCGCTAGGTATCTCCAGGAGTAAAGCTATCCATATAATGCAATATCATTATCTCACTTGCAATAAATAATTCTGTAATGATGTTTAATGTAGCCCACACTCTTAATTCCCAATTGTCCTCCAGAACAACCATAACCCAATAAAGTATGTTATCTGCATTTGACTGGTTGTTCTGTCTTTTTATTTCTTAGCTTCTTTTAATGTAAAAGAAATTTAGCAATCTGTCTTCTCTAAAGTCTATCCAGGTTGAAAAAACAACCAGCTTGTCTGAGCTTGGGGATTTTAGTCATTGTGAATTGAAAACCTTTAACAAGAAGGTATGTGTGTGTGTGTATGTGTGTGTATGTGTGTGTATGTATGTATATGTGTGTATGTATGTGTATATATATGTGTGTATATATGTGTGTATATGTGTATGTATGTGTGTATGCATGTGTGTATGTGTGTATATATATATGTGTGTGTGTGAATATATATGTGTATATGCATGCATATATGTGTATATGTGTGTATGTGTATATATGTGTATATATGTGTGTATGTGTGTGTATGTGTGTATGTATGTGTATGCATGTGTGTGCATGTGTGTGTATATGTATATTTGGTTTTGTTTGTGCACATCTGTATTCAGGTGCTTAAGCATATGTGTGTGTGTGTGCATGTGTGTATGCATATGTGTGCATGTGTGTGTGTATGTGTATTTGTTTTTGTTTGTGCACATCTGTGTTCAGGTGCTTAAGCATATGTGTGTGTATGTGTGGCTGGGCTGGAGGTTGACTTTTGGTGCCTTCCCCTTCACCTTATTCTTTTGGAGTAGGATCTGTTTGCACCTTGAACTCATTGATTTGGGTAGCCTGGCTGGTCAAAGAATTTCAGGGATTTTCTTGTCTCCACTCCTCCTCAGCCCTGGGGGTGCCTGACTTCTACTGAGTTCTGGGGATCCAAAGATATAAAATTATATGTAGGTCAAAAACTATTTTTAAAATAATTGTATAGTTTTAAAAGTGAACAAATGCTTGATTTATATACCAATTTAAAATGTATAAATATGAGAATACACAGAATTTTCTTGGATGAAATGGGGTTCCAAATGGGAAAAGGGTTTTCCTTACCAATCTGTCTTCTCTAAAGTCAATCCAGGTTGAAATAACAACCAGCTTGTCTGAGCTTGGGGATTTTAGTCACTGTGAATTGAAAACCTTTAACAAAAAGGTATGAATATCTTACCAGACCCCCTTTCAGCACCAGTAGTCATTCAAACACAATAATATATGTATACGCTTCATCTTTTATGATGAACATACCTATGTCTCTCATATAGGTATTGTAACTGATAAAGAACCTTCCCTTCTTTGGCATAATGAATTTGTCATAAGATTTCATCTCACTTGATTCAAATTATTCCAAAAATAATACCTCTTCTCAGAACAATCCCACTCAAAAAACCAACTGAGGCAGTCAAAAGAACATAGAAAATAAATGTGAAGAGAAAGAAACCAGAATGAGCACCTTTAGGCTCCTGGGTAGGTGTTGGCTGTAGGAAGAGAACACTGAAGTGACCCCAAAACATCAGGCTGTGGGAAGAAATAGCCTTCTGGCAGTGGGACACACATTGTGAACTAAAACAGTGTGGAACCCTACCTTATCTAGCATGGCACTTCCACTTAACCTGTATGGATTTTAAATCAACACATTTCAGGAAATACCATTAGAATCAGAGAGGGAGTTTGTCAGTCTAAAATTTGGAAATGTGTGGTTTAGATCTGTGAGGCAAAGCTCAGCAATGATTCTGTGTGGTCTGTCCAGGGAAGAGTTGTTTCCTGACCCTAAACACAGGTCTTTCGAGCTGAGAGGCAATCAGGATCACATTGTGAAGTTGGGTGTCCCGGTAAGTTACAGATCCACCCCAGGAAACATCCTCACTCACCTTTTGCCAAGCAGTTTTCTCTTAGATTGATGTCCTTGTCATTTGTCTGAGAATGAACTTGTAGCTTGGGGCCGGCGTTCACCTTGCAATAGATACCTTATATTGCAATGACAGGCTGGCAGCCAGCTTACTGTTCTCCTGCCTCTGTCAGACACTGATAGGAAAGGCTGCTTTCTTTTTCTCCGAGACAGATGCTCTGACCTTAGTGTCTAGCACTTTCACATTAGAACAAAACACTGTCCACTGGAAGCCATCCTGCCAGTCTTCCCGTGACAACCGACCTCCCCTTGGGACCTTCTCCATGAGAGTTGACAACCAGCAATCATTTTACTAATGGCGAGGATGCTATGTTTCAGAGAAACACATTATCAAGAGGTCCTTTATTGAGGGATGGAGGCTATTCATGAAGGTATAGAATGGACCCCAAAGCATGGATTCTGTTCTCTGACATTTCACATTTCCTCTTCACTATAATAGGTCGAGCAGCCGTCAGCACCTGAGATTGTGGCTTCCTATCTCCAGAGATACCCATAAGCCTTTAGAGAGAGTTTTCTTTGACCTACAGATCTCAACTCAGCAGGGCATGCTTGCCTTGGCTAATCCCGATTCCCGGATCCCTTAGTTGAGAAGCCCCTGTCTGAGATGACAAACTCCTACTTAGCTCCTGTTCCCACCAGCTCTGTACCAAGGAAACCAAAAGTTCCCCTTCCTCTGACTGGGTCTTTATTTTAGTGCCCAGAAGAGAAGTGCAGCAGGGTAATACCTTCTTACAATGTCTCTTATCTAAATCTGGATAATGTTCTAGGTTGAGAACTGAATGTTAATTATTTTAGAAGACATAGACTTCCCACTAAAAGATTACTTACGGGAGTGGTAAACTTCAAGTTTGGAGAATTATCATGTTTCAGTGGGGAAGGAATGTTAAGGACACCTAGCCTATCTGAATCTGGAGGTGATGAAATCCATGCACCACAGAAGAATCGATACTTCAGTCTGCACACTCCTTTCTATGCACGGGAAGGACAAAGCTCAGAGAAGCTGTTATCCAATTAGCTTTAACCCAGTTCTTCAGGTCCCAGGTCCATGTTCTTGCTTCCTCATTGAGGTGTAGGCTAAAGAGGAGGCTCCTAGCTTCACTCTTATGGTCCCTGATAACAGACATGAACACCAGCAGTGATGGCTAGATGCTAGAACCACTGCATAGTGCCAGACATTTTCCTCTCTTCCCCCAAGGATGGGGCAGTCCTGCCTCCTTCAGCTTGAGGACCACTCCTGTTGTAACTCAGAGATCCTTGAACTCCCTAAAAAGTCTGTGAACCTAGGACTCTGGATGCTTCCAAGGGTCCTGCTATATCCATAGAACATTACATGACTTCTGGAGATGATGCCATATCTATGATGATCCACTACAGTCCCTGCTGGAAGTTCTCAGTCCTTTTGTTAGAAGTCATAGATGCATAGTGCATAGATGTCATAGTTATATTAGCTAGAGGTCCCACCCATGTCCACTGGGGACCACGTCTGATACCTTGGCTCCTGTAAGATTCCAAAACTGTGCTCCATGTGCCACAAGGTTGGAGAGGTTGCTTCTCCCCCAGGCAGGTACAACATACCTGGTGTGGGAGGCTCTGGCAATACTAGAGTACCACCACCTTTTACCTCCTAGCCATCAGCAATTCTTAGCGGAACATTTCTTTTTATAATTTATTAAAATTCCCATCATTCTATGGGGCTGAGTAGTGAGTTAGTGGAAAGTTGGGCTCTGAGCTGTGTCTGGAATCTTTCCTGAGGCTTTAGTTCTGGATCAACTTGACTTCTTTCTCCTTACATGAGCCTAAATTTCCTCCTAGGAGGCTTATTTATGGGACAGCTACTGTAACGTCTGTCATTTGTCAATGCATGCAACATTCCAGAGCCTGTGCCAAGAGCTAATTTTACACCAGTTAATTCTCACAACAGCCCCGTGGAGCAGATACTATGTTATCTCCCTATTTTACAAATAAGGAAGTAAAGGTTTGCCAAGGAAAAAGGACTCTTCCATGGCCACAGAGCTAATAAAGGGAACCGGGATTTGACCCCAGACCTGTGGGAATTGGTTCCTGCTCTCTTACCCCATGACATGCTGCTTGGTATGAATGAATGTACTTGGGGCAGGCTGGCACTACCGGCTATCACCTATGCTGGATACTGCTAACTCCCAGAAGTGGGTTCAGTTAGAGCTCAAAGGAGGGCTCTTCATGGTGATACAACTTTCTTCTTAAAATATGAAAATACAGAGCTCTCAAGACTCTTCTGAGATTTAAGAAATGAAACATGGGAAGAACAAAGTTGCCCCATTTTGAACACCTGTAAGGATCTGTCTGTGTACACCGAGAAGCCTCTGTATTCTATTATTTGTGTCTAGGAGTCGATGAGGATGAAGACAGAGAATGAGGGTGAGGGGCAGAGGGAGAGAAGAGAGGTACTCTCTGGCAAAAGAATTAGAGATATGGGAGACCCTGTGCTAACATGCCTACTCCTCAGGGGTGGAGACTTTCTGAAGATGCTTTAATCTGTGGAGAGTATACCCAATACCCAAGGAGGGGAGTGAGGTGTCTGTGCCACGAATCTGGATAACAAAGCTTGATCATATCTTGTTGAAGGGAATGGAGGCCAACTTGGTGACTTTTCTACTGCAGTAATAAGATAGCATAACTGAAATAGCTTGCAGGAGAGTTTATTGTGGGGCTTCTGATTTCAGAGGGTGACCACCATGGTGGGGGGTATGACAGCAGTGGAGCTCTATCTGAGAGCTCACCTCTAGAGAGAGCTGACGTGGAGTGCCATGGGCATTTTGAAACCTTAACACTGGTGACACATCTCCAATGAAGCCAGCTTTTTGTATCCTTCCCAAACACTTCCGCTAAATAGAACCAAGTAATCAAATATATGAGTCTCGTATGGGGCCGTTATCATTGAAACCATCACAGAGGCTCTCTCAGTAAGCTTGTTTAACACTAGTTATGGGACAATGAGTTTGTCTCGAGTGGTGGATGCTGGGACAAAGGTGAGACCAGTCAATGCCTTGAGGGAACCACTTGTATGGCACGAAGCTCTGAGACTTGATAACCTTTTCAACTTCAGCTTCTGGTTATAATTTACCTCTGGAGAAGAGACTGGCGCATCCATGGCCCCAGAATTCTGCTATTTGGATTCCTATAGCTTCACTCTTTTCCCCAATTGTGTATTGACTTTTTAATTCTTTTATTCAACCTATACAAATCATTAAATCTTTCCTCACTGAGACAAAAATACCTGGCATGAATGACTTACAAAGGAGAAAACTTTGTCTGGGCTCACAGATTCAGAGATTTCCATCCATAATTGGCAGACTCTAATGCTTGTGGTACAGAGAGAATTGTGGTAGCAGGAAGCAGGGGAGATTGCTTTCCCCATAGCAACTAAGATTCAGAGGTCAACGAGGGCTGGTGATAATATCTACCTCCTGAAGCCATGCCTAGAGTGACTTACTTCCTACAAACAGGCCCCACATACCAATAGTTGATTCTGCAATGAACAAATGAATCCACTTATGATGTCCAATCAATTTTTGGTTGTGTCACTACCTTGGGATCATGCCTTCAATACATGAACCTTTGTGGGGGCCACTTCAAAGTCACCATATAAACAGAGACCAGGGTCATGTGGTTGGTCAGGCCACTCTGTTTATGAGTACTACCATCTAGTCAGAACTTGACTGCCAAGCCTTCTGTAGGCTGCGGATCTCTTCATGCTTACCCTAGAAGTGGGGACTTTTCCAATGCCTGTGCAAATCAGTGCAGGAACTGGCCTAGCTCCTTTGTTTAGACCTTGAACATTTCTCAATCTCCTCTTCTTCTCACCATCATTATGTTGAAACTCCAAGTAACGTTCACGGAAAATGGTACCTTTGTACCTTTCTTAGTTTAAGTCAATATAATAAATGTTTTCTTTGTAGAAACAGAATTGTATTTCAGTTCACTTACTTCCCCTTCAGTTAAGATTTTGTTTTGAAACAGGGTCTTGTTATCGAGCCAAGGCTAGCCACATACTCATTGTGTAGCCCAGGGTAGTCCTGGACTTGAAACCCTCTTCCCACATTGCCATACCTGACCTGTATTTTAGTAGACATCACCCTTTACACAAAGTCGCTTGTCCTAATATGCATCAGGTCTTAGAGAACTATCTAAATACTTGCTCTTTATGTGACTTGAGGTTTGGAAGAACAGCCAGGAAGTGTACCAGGAATCTATTTCTGCAGAGCTCTGGAAACTCAGCTCTGGTCCATCATGAAATCTAGCGGAATTTGAGACAGGCATCACTGGATGTCAGCAACCTCTCTTTTTTGTTTTTGCCCAGTTTTTAGCTCTTTCTGACTCTGAAAGTTGTAGGTAGCCTACCTCAATGAAACAATTTTTGCTGTTAATTTGTTAAACAAACTCAACAATGCTTTTCCTTTCCATTTCCTCACTATTCATTCCTCTGTTGAGTTGGTTTTGCTACCCCACCTAAGCTCCAGGAAGAGGCCATGCTATTAGCCCCCCATCCAGCTTCCCTTGAGTCCATGGAAAAAAGGCACACACACACACACACACACACACACACACACATTGCTCATTTTCAACTTACCTTCTGACACAATTGCTGGGCACTACTATCGCCCACCTGGAAAACTGTACCCTTATCAATACTCTTATCTCTGCATCTCCCACCTGCCCTAAACTTAGTTGCTTGTTGCATCTCTACCCGTCCACCTGTAGGAGTGGCCACAGGCCACCTCTTCACCCAAGACCTCACATGACTGGTCACCTTTTCTCCCTCAGAAATGTGGCAAACTCTCCTCTTCTCCCTTGCATCTGTGTCTTTTTCTTCAGGAACTGGGAAGTTCTACCTATTCCTTCTGCCTAGCAATTGGCCCATGGCTTCTTTACTGAGAGATCAAGAACCAGTTGGGGAACAGGACCTTAGCATTAGAACCACCCTTACATTCCTCTATTGCTAAAAAAAAAAAAAAAAAAAAAGGCCAAGCTTCCTAGTTAGAGAACACACGCTCAAAACTCCCTTGTAGCCATGGTGGCCATTCTAGATATTACTATAAAAAATATAGAGTGGCTTATTTAACTTCCTGTTCTCATCCCTTCAAGGATGCTGTGATTAACTTCCATCTTTCCATCTGGAACACTGATACATGATGGCCCTCCTTGAAAATTGTCTTAATAAAAAAGAGCTGTGTCATCTAAAGTTACACCGCTCTCTTGGGGCAGCTCAGCACCAAGTTCTGGTCAAGGAACCGAAAGGACCAACATCTAAATCTAGCTCTGCAGGATCATCTGAGCTCCAGGGCAATCTGTGCTGGTCGAGAGGAGACTCAGCTGTGCTGTCCACCAACAAAACTCCCCTGCCTCCTCACTGCCTCTTCCTTTTCTCTCCCACAAGTCTTGGTCCAAGGGTACTCCGTAATGAACTTACCACACATGTCTCCATCACAGAGTGTCTCCTGGGAACACCACTCTGTAACCTTTCCTTAGCAGAAAGCTATCTTTTGCTTCTGGCCACCTCTCTACTGCCTTTCCTGCAATTTGAGACAAAGATAGGCTGACAGTGAGTGAGTTTTGACCAGTGAGTGGATAAGGAGTATGGGTGTCAGGATATAACAAGCTAGGACATACTGGGGCTGCTGCATTCTGTTTAAATCAAGCTCCCCACAAACCTGGGACAACCGTGCATTTGTGCACTTTCATCCTGCTATGTAAGAATACAGCCAGCTCTGATTTTATTAGAGGCAGCCTATTGAGGGGGTCCCACACTGGAGCAACTGACTCTATTTTCTAGGAGGAATGTGTTTCTGCCTCATCAGATCATTTGGTACCTAAGACACTGTTTTAAGAATTTGGATTTGACCATAAAGACAATAGATCTTTCCTTGCCATCACCCTTTGTAGAGTTGCCTTGACATACAGGAGGAGGAGAAGGAGAAGGAAGAGGAGGAGGAGGGAAATGGAAAGGAGGAGGAGGAGGAAGTGGAAACATACTATTGAGAGATTTGTCCTCTAGATTTACTTAGAAAGACTTAGTTAAAAGAATTTTGTTGAACTAGCCTCACAAAACAGAGAATTGTAAATTATAAATGAATAAAGGTAGAATAAGATGTTCACATATTGTCTTTGGAACCTGTGCGAACATTTGTCCTTTTGTGCTACTCACTTTTGGAAGCAGATTTGAAATTTCAGTCCAACCTGGCAACCGTGTAGAATTTCGGTGGAGAACAGGATTATGCTGGACATTCCTGGGAGGACAGGGTGATGAGTGGCTCTCAACACAGGACCAGGGAACAACTTAGAGGCACACCGTCTTGAAAGGTTAATTCTTTAAAGATTTTTTTTCTTAATATAGTAACTGTGCTACTTTTTTTTTTTTTTTTTTTTTTTTTTTTTTGTTAAACAGCAAACTAAATCCACATGCTTTCTTGGGAAGAATAGAAATAATACATTTGCAAAGTTTCCTGTCAAATTAGTGTGTGAGAAATCAAATAGTAAACAGCTTCCTTAGGTGGGTTCTGACTGTATCTTTTGGCCATGTGCTTTTGGAGACACACACACACACACACACACAGAGAGAGAGAGAGAGAGAGAGAGAGAGAGAGAGAGAGAGAGAGAGAGAGAGAGAGAGAGAGAGAGAGAACTGGGAATCTAGGTGGTCTAAGGTGGAATTTCAGTTATTACTATCCAAATACAACACGCCTTTCCCCAGAAATCTGTACTAACTGTTCTTTCAGAACCTGGATGGGATGCTGGGACATTGAATTAGTCACGAGTTCTCTCTGCTGACTGCTTCTCTCCAGACTTAATCAAATAGAACTTTCAGATGGAGCCTCTGACTGCAAAACCCTTCCACATGCAACAGGTAGCTCACCCATTTCCCAGCAACCCTCCATTAATGTCTCTCCCAAAATATTGTAAAATGAGTGCTGCATAAAAAAAAAAATAGATTTCCCCTTTTTTTTTCAAGATCAGGGCAAACAAGGTTTCAACCAAAGTATCACATACTGAGCTTACAGACATGTTGCTTCCCTCAGAACAGCAAACCTTAACCAGGAGAGAGTCTACCACCCATAACCTCCCCAGGGAGTATTTAGGAATGAACATCTGGAGGTGTGTGTGTGTGTGTGTGCGTGTGTGTGTGTGTGGTGTGCTGTGCTGTGGCATGTATGTGTGTGTATATGTGTATGTATATGTGTGTGTGCATGTGTGTGTATATGTGTGTTTGTGTAAATGTGGTGTATATGTGTGTATGTATGCATGTGTATATGTGTGTGCATGTATGCATGTATATGTGTGTATGTGTATGTACACATGTATGGATGTGCATGTGGAGGCCAGAGGTCAATCTTGGTATTTATCTTATTTATTATTTTCTGAGACAGGGTCTCTTATTGGCCTGGAGATCACCATGTAGACTAAGTTGGCCAGTAAGTTGCAGGGTCCCAACTGTCTCTACCTCTCCAGTGCTAGAACTCCCAGTGTGCATCACCAGGTTCTAGGATTGAATTCAGGTCCCGTACTTTCCAGCCAAACACTTTACCTACAGAGAGATATTAACCTTGACCTTTAGACATAGTTTTTGTTGTTATAACAAGGGGTTGCTCCTGGCATCTAGTTGGGGAGAGTCCAGGGGGACTTAAAAACATCTGACATAATGTTTGAAACATGTTGAGACAGTCCCTCAACAAAGAAGTATCCAGTCCAATGTCAGTAGTGTTAATATTGAGAAGCCTCAGCTCTGTGAGATTTGAAACTATATTGACCTATTTTCCAAAAGAATTGACCATCATTCAGTTTGGATTTTATTCAGCAGCAGTGTTTGGAAACAAAACTAATCCTTTACATTATGATAGACATATTCAGTGAATACAAATATAGGAAGCCCAGATGACTTTGAAGGTTTTATGTATATGTAACATTATCAATTACTCATATAAAATTAAAATTTAACTGAGACTCTTGGTGTTTTATCTAGTAACTCTGCTGGAGATGAAGAAAATTCTTTAGCTTCTCACTGTGACATCTTACAACTTTTTCATCTTAAATCTTATGGAAATTATTAGTTTTAAATTTTAAGTGAGAACCATTTTTATACTGTAATATAAACCAATGATTGTAGTTGAAAGATGCCCACTAATTGTCTTCCAATGTTAATATGTATATTAAACAAACTAACTGTCCCTCATACATACCATATAACCATGAACACAGAGACTAAAATTAGTCTCTTTCATAAAATTGTACTAATTTGATTTTCTTGGTCACCATTAATGTTATGTGCTAATAAAGTCTATACTGTTCTTCTGTTGTGCCGTGAACTGTTCACATTTATTCTGGATGCAGACTCAGATTTTCCTCAGATCTCATCCTAAATAGAAGAGTCAGCCTCTCATTTGTGTTTCTTGCAAGAATTTCTATTCCTTTTTGACTTTTAAAATATAAAAGTCATTACTATTCCAGAAGAGTATAAGTAATGTCTCAGACAAAACCCAATATACCAGGACTGGAGAGATGGGTCAGTAGGTAAAGTGTTTGCCACCCAAGTGTGAGGTCCAGAATAAACTCGGAAGCAGGGGCACACAAACAGAATCCTGAAGCTCCTGGGAGTGTGAGGAGTGAAGACAGGAGAATCCTGAAGATTGCATGCCAGTTAGCTTCACAGACATAAGAGCAAACAAGAGACCCAGACTCAAACAAGGTAGAAGGATAGGGCTGGGACCCAAGGATGTTCTCTTACTTCTATATTCTTCACATGCATGCACACATGCACACACACATGCATGCAAGCACCACACCACCCAAATAACCAAAAGAAAAAAAAAAACAACATTAAAGTTCCAAACTAATACATGCTAACAGTATGTGGTGTGTGCTGGGGTCAGAAGAACCGCTACTTACTGCAGTTCAGAACTGGCTTATGTTGGGCTTCTCACTGGTTTGCAAGTTTTGGTTTCATTCACAGTTTGGGTTGTTGAGCTCAATGGACCCTAAGAGCTGCATCAATTGGCAGGGACACAAACCTTGGGTTAGAGTCTGAGTGAGAAGCAGGAGCTGAGCAGTAACCAGGTCTTGTAGACAGGTCACACACATAGCACAGGAGATGGTGTGGCTGCTTCTCTAGGGCCTAGCCAGACACCAACCACCTGGCTTCATGGTATGGTCTAATTCCAGACAGCTCAGAGATGCCTCTGCATTCAACTCTGTCCAGGCCAGCTGGACAATCAAGTGGGACCCTTAGGCCCTGTGGAGAGGACTGAGATGCGTGAGAAAATAAAAAGGCACAGCAAGTCAAGAAGTCTGATCAAGCTGGCAAAATGTCTATTGTTCTCACAGATTATATACTCTATAAAACAGGATATGGGGAGGGGTAGGAAAGGACAGAGGGCTTTGCAGGTGGAGGAAGCTAGCTGCAGCTGCAGGGTCTAACTAAGTTATTCTCACAAAGCCTTTCTGTTACCAGGAGTTCTAAAAACATCTATCTAGCTAGATGCTGTCTAAATCTAGAGATCAGGAGGAAGGGTTACTAAGGTGGGTTGCTATGAGGCCTTGTTTGAAGTTCTGAGAACTGACAAGTGAATCATGGAAGGTAAGCAGAAAGAAGAATAGTAGATAGGAAAGCCAAGGGTGAGTGTTTGCCTAGAGTAAGACCTTGCCATGGCTTCCCACAAACTCCATTTGTGGTAGCTCCATACAGCACAAGCATTGTCCCTTTAAGACCAGTAGATCACTACTGGCCATGGCTGATAAATAAGATATGTTTGGTAAATATTAGTTAGTCTATTTCCCCCATGCTGTTGTACATGTCTGTGTAATTCAAAAGAAAAGAGAAGGTAACTGCTCCAGTCTTTATCATTGCCAAGTCTGGATTTGTACACATGTGTGAATGGAGAGTTAGAGACAAAATGAGATGTCTTGGGCTTTATCTTCAATAGGTCATCTACTAAGCTTTCTATCTTATCTATTTGGGACTTTCTGGACATATATTCTCAAGTTTAGATTGCACAGGGGAAGGAATTCTTATGCAATTTTCTCACTTATGTACCTAAGACACTCAGAGGGTGGCCTGGCTCACAGCTGGTACTCAGTAATATTTGCTGAATGAGTGAGGAAGTGCCATGCCTATTTGTCTCAAGGAAAGTTCTTTCAATAGAGGCAAGCCTCATTCCCATCTAGACACTTTCAACTCTGAAGGATGGAACCAGAGCAACAGTGAAATCTCCTGGCAGGAAACGCAGCTCCTGGCTGAGTGGCAAAGAGTCCAAAGGAAGAAATGGGGTCCAAAGACAGTGCAGGAGAACTGAGTGACCTGAGGAAATGAAGCCTCTAGTATTAGGGCTCTAAGAAGTTTTCTCAGTTCTTTGTTTCTATGGAACCTATTACTTTTCAGGGGAAAAGAACCCTAAAAATCATGCTTCACTTTAAATACAGCATCATGAACAAAACTGTACTTGTGTACAGTATCCCAATATGTAGACATGTACAAGGCCATACATAGAGTTATCAGTGTTCCTCTTTTGTCCTAGTTAGGGTTTTATTGCTGTGAAGAGACACCATGACCATGGTGACTCTTATAAAGAAAAACATTTACTTAATATTGCTGGCTTATATTTTCAGAGCTTTAGTCCATTATCATCATGGTGGGAAGCATGGCAGCTTCCAGGCAGGCATGGTGCTGGAGAAGGAGCCGAGAGTTCTACATCTTATCTGCAGGCAGCAGAAGGAGACTGTGTACCACACATATATCACTTCAAATCCTATCCCCACAGTGACACACTTCCTTCAACAAGGCCACACCCACTTCAAGAAGGCCACACCTCCTAATATGACACTCCCTGTGGACCAAGCATTCACACACATGAGTTGTTGGGGCCATCCCTATTCAAACCATCATAGCTTTATACAAAAGAAGCCAGGACACTTCACTTCACTGAAGCTAGGTGAACTGCTCAGGCCCATAAAATGGCAGAAACATGCCTGACCTCATTCTCGAGTGCTTACATTAAGGTCCTTTGTGCCTCAGTTTCTCTTTACAAAGTTTAAGGTGATTTGCGGCTTAAGTTTATTCAAATCTGTTAGAATGACTTAATTCATTCATGTGATTGTCAAATCCAGTAAATTAAAGCTAAAGGATAGTTAATTGCGATCACTGCAAATGTACTATTTAAGCTAACCTTTAGCTACTTATTCTTATTACACAAAGAGCTGGGAGCATCTTCAGTTTTACAAAATCTAGAATCTATTACTTTTGGCCAGTATGGAAACCTGGGGATTATTACTACAAAAAAATGAGAGTGTTTCAGACTTCTTTTCTATTCTGTTTAGTTGCATGGAAGCACTAAACTAAACACTGAGCAAAGGAGCTAGGAAATGAACAGGAAAACTGCACCCCGACCTCAAGTCCATGAAGCACAACTTTCCTGCATGAAGTTTGTGCAGTAAGTGCTGTTTTCTGAGCTCTCACTATACTTCTCTCTTTATCTTTCCCCTTTTATTGAAAATAGATGTGTTTCTCACACAATATACTGTGATTACAGTTTCCCCTTCCTTCTCCTCCTCCCAGTTCCTCCCCCTCCTCCCCTCCCATCCACATCTACTTTCTTTCTGTATACCATTAGAAAAGAATAAGCTTCTATAAGGTAAGAATAAAACATAAGAAAGAAAATATAATGAGATGAAACAAACACCATCACATCAAAGTTGGGCAAACCAACAGAAGGAAAAGAGCCCAAGAGAAGGCACAAGAATCAGAGACCTGCTCACTGGCACATTCGGTAGTCCTAGAGACCACGGTTAAACCAAACACTTCAGGTCTTTTTAAAAAAAAGTAGTGATAAAACGCTCCCTAATGACATTCTGCTGAATTCATAGAACAGTGCCTTATTCAGTTGTCATCAGAGAAGCTTCCTCCTGCAGCAGATGCAGAGACCCCCAGCCAGACATTACTCACAGAGAGTCTTTGAAACACACAGCTCTGAATGGGATATCTCCATCAAATCTCTCCCCTCAGAGCTCAGGGAAGAGGAGGCACCAGGTTGTCTGTGTATATATTATGTCTTTCAGTTTAGTTGGGTTTTTATAATTATTTATTGTCTTAATTAATTAATTAATTAATTGGGACAGAGGCTCACTACACAACGCTGGCTGGCCATAAACTCACCCAGAGCTCTGCTTGCCTTTGCCTCCCAACAGCTTGGATTAAAAGCGTGTACCACAATGCCCAGCTCTCTATAATTCTAGTTGATCATCCATTCTTTATTTGCCATAGCTACAGAATGCTAAAAGTTGCAGGTTTGTCTTAATGGATAACCAGTTCATCTAACTTTTCATTTCTGCACTCTTCTAGAATTTTTGTAGACCAAAGCAGAGGGACAACTGACTATAGTGAAGGAGAAGCAACAAAATTCCACCCACTATCCTGCAGAATGAACATGGAGAGAGCATTTGAAGGCTCTTAAGTGGGAACATCCTGTGAGGGTGTGTGTGTGTTGTGTCACAGGTAAAGGAGGCAAAATATGAGGAGTAGATTTGATGTATTGCCTCCAAATCTCTAAATTAAAAACCTACCCATGAGGAATGACATCATTCCACTTATGAAAGTTCCACCTTCAGGGCCCAAACTCCTTCCTACCAACCCTGATGCATCGTGAATCAAGTTTCCAATGCATAGATTTGGGAACAAACACCCAAACTACAACAAATTTCTGTGAAATGAATAATGTGTTTTTTTTTTCCATCTGGGGGAAAACTTAAATGTTAACCCAATTCTGAATGATGTCATAGAACAGTCAGCTTCAACTTAACCATCAAGGCTCAGGGTCCCTGTGAAAACTGCCTGCCACATGTAGAAACTGAGGCAGCCAGCCAGATTTTAAGAACCCCATTAGCTGTAAAACTTCGCATTCTTTATTTTCCCCTGACTGGCCCTAACTCATTTGGATGACATCAGGATCCCCACACCTGCTGTCCCAGAATTCCCTGAACTCATCTTCACTTTCCACGTTAAGAAACAGACCTGGAATGTTCTAAATCCACACTATATGAGGAGCCTCTCCGGAATGTCTCACCAGGCTGTTTCTGAAGACAAATGCCAGATGTGAAAGAGGAAGATTAACTATGCAGACAACGAGCTTGTAAATTACAGTAAATTATACAGTGACGGCAGAAGAGGGGTCTGGAGGGAAAGGCAATTCCATTTTGGACTTGGCTAAGGCATCTGTTTCTGTCCCCACAGGGAAGGAGGCTCATCCAGACACGCATGCTCACTGCTTTTCCTGCTCTTTGGAGCAGCTGTGGTTGCTGGTCTCTTTTCTCCTCTTTCCTGTCTGTTGTGGGAGTTGCTTTAAATTGGATGAAGTTATTTTGTGGGTAGGTTTTAGAATCCCAT
Organism: Arvicanthis niloticus; assembly: GCF_011762505.2. Classification (NCBI taxonomy): domain Eukaryota; kingdom Metazoa; phylum Chordata; class Mammalia; order Rodentia; family Muridae; genus Arvicanthis; species Arvicanthis niloticus. The sequence continues at coordinate 17,127,583 of NC_133437.1, forward strand.
ATGCTACTGGTAGTTGAGTGAGGCTTTCCATGGGTGGGAGATGATTACAGAGATATCTATCAGAAAGTTGATTGACAGGACCTTTAACCTAGCAAAGTGCATGGTGGCCTCTAGCCCTGTTCATCACAATCCTTTCTCTTCTTCTTCTCCTTAGCCTCTGCCCCTCTGGCCTTGTTCTTATTCCATTTCCCATCCTCTAAATATGACTTGAGCCTCCTTTAAAGAGCAGTGGAAGGCTTGTAACAGTCAAGCAATTAAAAAACATATGTGGAATAATAAACATTTGCTCCGACTAGATTTCTCAGCTAACAGGTTCACTATAGGAAGCCACCGAGGCTTCTCCCATCCCCCTCCACTGATGGTGTTCACCTCACCTCTCCCACCTCAGGAGCCAAGCACAGGGCTTCACAATGGGCAACTAAACAAATAAGGTGACCTTATTACCCACGCCAATAACCAAGTGAGAAGGCATCTAAGCTGTGCTTAGTCACGTAACAGTCTGGCCCACACCTATAACAGAATCAAAGGAAGGAAGGGAAGGGAATGGCGGAAGGCAAGTGCTTCATATTGGGAATCCAGTGACAAGGGACTCTAGTCCCTCAAGTCAGGACAGGGTTATAGAAGGAAAAAGACAGGGTGAAAAGAGAAAGCAGACATCAGAGAGAGAGAGAGAGAGAGAGAGAGAGAGAGAGAGAGAGAGAGAGAGAGAGAGCTGTTGGAGAAAGGGCTGGGTTTTGTGCTAAAAAGCAGAGAGTGCTTTGAGGCATTGGATATTGAATAATCTGTAAGCATCTATTATGTGCTTACTGGGTGTTGTAAATCATCTAAGAAACTTCATAGAAAATTAGGGTGAAAACTTCACAGGCGGTCAACTATATATAATTTGAACAAATAGAGTAAGAATGAGTAATGGCTCATAAGTGTTTACATTCAGAACTGCTTTGTTAAGAAGCTGACACATATGCCACCCTCTCTGGTGGCACCCCTCTTCTATACACCTCTTTACCTTTCAATGTCATTACTCTGGGACCCAGATGAACATAGACATCAAGGTATCCAGAACTGTGAACCATCTCATAGGTATAAACCATGACACAGCTTACAAACTCGCTGGGTTCTGTTCTTTCTTCTTCCTGAGATTTTTCTATTACCCAAAATGCACACTGATTTTTTTTCAGGGTGCTAGGTGATATTTAAAGCATTAATGCAAACAATATGCAGATCATAAGATGTCAAATTTCACAAGGCAAGATTTGTTTTTCGTTGTTACTGATAAGCAACCTCGAAGAGTATGTCAGCTCCCTAAAAGCTAAGTTCTGGAAATAGTAACTAAGACTGTTTTGTGTCTTCAGTTTTATAAAAACTAGAAAGTGAAATCATCACTATAATTTTTTGGTCATCACTATAAAAATTCAAGTTCTGTGAATTCATTGTCTCCTCCTAACTCAATGGAGGAGATAGAAGGCAATGCATAGAGTCTAATTTACATTTTTGTGCATTGTTTTTTTTTTTTTTTTTCCTTAAAGGAAATTTTGAAATGTTTCTTCAGCCAAAATAGAGAATGCTGGGGGATTTGTGGGTTGTAATGAGGAGTCCAGTGATTTCCAAGGATGATTGAATTCCAGCGGCGTAAGGAGGCATACTAGTGCCAAGACCGTGCCCTGGGAGCAGCCTCCCTCCAGAGGCCTGTCTTTAATCATTGTTATTGATTCTGGAGAGTCACGTGATCAGCAGAACATTCAGGGCATCACTCTGGGGAGACATTTAAATGGCACGTTCTTGCTGATGAAAAGTTATAAGTCTTCAAATCAGTTGGGTAAATACCCAAGAGCACAACTGCTGTACTGTGCAGTGCATTAGTTTTCTGGGGCTGTTGTAATAAATTATCATGAACTGGGTGGCTTAAAAAGAATAGAAATTCACTCTTGTTGTTCTGGAGGCTAGAAAACAAGGTGTCAGCAGGTCTGTGCTCCCAGCCAAGGTGGTAGGAAAGAATCCTTCAGCTCTCTTCCCAGCTTCCTGGGGTTCCCAGCAATCCTCGGCACTCCTTGGTTCATGGTTACACACTCCCGGCGTTTGCCTCCATATTTGCGTGGCCTTCGTTAATTTTCTTCTTTGTGTTCTAATTTGCTTTCTGTTGCTGTGATGAAAACACTAAACAAAAGCAACATGGGAAGGAAAGAGAGTTAAGAGCTTATCATCGAGGGATGTAGGAATGTAGGAACTCAAGGCAGGAACCCCAAGGCAGGAACTGAAGCAGGTACCATGGAGGAACACTGCTCACTGACTTGCTTCCTCCGCTCTGCTCAGCTACCGTCTTATACAACCCCTCCACCTGCGGAGGAATACCACTGCCCACGGTGGGTTCACACATCAATGAGCAACCGAGAGAATGTCCCATAGACATGCCCACAGGACAATCTGATGCAGACAATTGTTCAATTGAGACTCCCTCTTCCCAGATATGTCTGGGTTTGTGTGAAGTTTGCAAAAGCCAGCATGTCTGTGTCTATTTCAGATTCTCTTTTCTTCTTTCCTGTAACTAGTGATTAGACTCCAGACACATCCTAGTCCAGCATGTTCTCCCCTCAATTTGACTGTATCCTCAAAGACCTTTTTCCAGATAAGGTCATGCTCACAGGTATTGAAATTTGAGGGTCAATATATCTTTTTGTTTTGCTCTGTTTTTGGTTCTTGAGACAGAGTCTCATGTATCCAGGGTCTTACGTATCCAGGCTGGCTTTCAACTCTCTATGTAGTACAAACAACCTTAAAACTATGATCATCTTGCTTCTGGAATTATGGGTAGGGTGGTGTATGCTTTGTGTGGTGCTGGGTGTTAAACACCGGATTTTGTGTGTGCTAAGCAAGTGTTTGACTGAATTACATCCCCAGCACCTCTGTATAACCTTTTGAAGGGAACACTTTAACTCACAACGTACAGTAAGATAACGTTTATTTAATGTTGTCTTTCAAAGTTTTATATTCCCAGGAACAATGACTGACAGTTCCTTCATGCTCTGTGGACTTGCAAACTATTTGGTGATGTCAAGTTTGGATTTTAGCCATTCCACTCGAAGAGATGTGTAGTGATTTACCACAGTTGTTTTAATGTTCAGTTCTCAAATGGCAATACAAGTTGCCATTTCCAGATGCTCATTCCCTTTCATATAACATCTTTTGGAAGGTGTCTGTATATAAATTTTCCCCATTTTTAAGTTGGGTTGTTTGCTTTCTTGTTGCTGTGATTTGGCTAAATGCACCCAAAAGTCCATGCCTAAACTTTTTGTGCCAGTTTTGGCACTATTGGGGGGTTCTCAAATGCCTTTAAGAGGCCGGCCTTGATAGAGTCTTCCAGTCAGTCCTGTGGACATGCGCCGGGAAGAGGGTTTTGGCATCCTGGTTCCTCATTCACCTTTTGCATTCCAGCAGCCATGAGACATGAGGTGACATCACCACACACTGTCTAGCATTGCGTGCAGTCTTGCCATGGCCCAAAGCAATGACTTTAATTGATCACAAGCTGGCACTTCCAAAACTATCAGCCAAAGCAAACTTGACCCTTTTTAAGTTGAGTATCTCAGGTTTCTGACACACTAACTGAAAGCTGACAGTGACCGTTCTATTTCTTAGGATTTGGGGTTGGGGGAGATGTCTTTTAACAGATGTGCGTTTTGCACATTTTACTCCGAGTATGTGGTTTGCCTTCTCATCCTCCAGCTTGCTTTGCTGTATTTATAACCGTTTAGGTGTAGGGTTTTCTTTTCCTCTGTGACTTCCTGTTTGGTTATGTGATTATCTGGGCTTATATTACTTTCCATGCTTGAAATTTTTATTTGCATCTTTCTAATATTCATTTCTTGTATGTTTAGGCATATGCTGCAGATGTTTTATTAGCTCACTTAGTCGGTGTCTGCTTTATGACTCAGGATAGCCTGCCTTGAAGAATGGTCCATTCTTTTCTGGAAAAAATGAGTGTTGGTGTTCTGGAATTACTGAGTAGAGCTTACTGTTGGTACTGACTAGAGCCAGTTGTTTAGTTCGTGAACAGCTTTATTTGCATTCTGCCTGGTACTTGTGCCAGATACGGGGGTAGGAGGTAACTAGATTATAATTTTGCATTTGCCCATTTCTTCCTTAACGCTTACTACTTTACTGCACGTACATGAAAAGCTTACGTTTGGCATTTATGATGGTTAATCTTAGTTGTCAACTTGGCTGGTCTAGAATCACCATGGCAACACAACTATGTCTGTGAGGTTGCTTCCAGGAAAGTTTCAGGAAAAGAGGCCCGTCCTTAATGTGGTCAGCAGCATCCTATGACCCGCAGTCAGGGATTGAGTAAGGAGAAGGATGTGAACTGAGCTTACACCCCTCTCTCTGCCTCCTGACCACGCCCAGCTCCTCAAACCTGGCACCATGCTTCCCTCACTGTAATGGACTGTGTCATCCCATCCCCCAAACTGTAAGCTAAAATAGACCTTCCCTCCCTAAGTTATTTTTTTAAGATTTTATTTATTTTGATTTATGATTTGTATCTACAGATTCTTCCGAGACCAGAAGAGGATAATGGATTTCTTGGCATTGCAGTTACAGGAATTGTGAGCCTCCCACTGTGGATGCTGGGAACAGAACTCAAGTCCTCTGAAAGAGCAGCACACACTCTTAAACCTCTAGCTACTGAGCGACCTCTCAATCATTAAGCTGTTTAACATTAAGAGTTCGATCTCAGCAACAGGAAAAATAACTAAAACAACGCTCACATTTAAAATTGCCATGAGTTTTTGATGAGTTGGTTCATTTATCATCCCATAAGACATTTTCCTTCCAATATTAACTTTATCTGGAGTCTACTTAACCCATTATTAACACATTTGCTTCTGGTTTTACTCCTGATCAATGTTTGTGTCCTGTAACTTTCCCACGTTTTTATGTATGTTTAAAGTTTACCTACCTATACCACCATGTTTGCAGTAAATTTGGCATAAGGCAGAACACATTTGACTCACAATTTTTACCCATCTGACAACCAACTCTTAACTGGTGTGTTTAGACCACTTACATTTAGAGAAATCACCAAGAGTTCAGGGTTTAAGTCTATATTGTTATTTGTGTCCCGATTCTCCCCGTTCGCCCGTGCACACTCACACTTGTATCAACTTGTGGGTTCTTAGAGTCTTTAAAATTCCATTTTGGTTCTTCTGGCACTTACAACCACATGCCTTCTATAATTTCCTTAGTGGTCGCCTTCAGTGTTACAATAGTATGTGTTTAGCTTATCACGGTTACCAGTAATTGTTTTACTACTTTCATTGAGATGTAGAAACCTTATTTTTGTGTAGGGCCTATTACCTTCATCACTTTAAAAATATAGTTTAAAACACAATTATCACTTTATTCTTTCAGCATACATTGAATGCTATATTAGATAATTTTTAAATAATTTTAAGATTATAATTTATATAGCTGTTTATATTATATATCTATATATAATATTTATATAACATATAGATTATAATAGATAATTTTAAAAAATAATTATTGTTGCATTTAATTTGTTTTAATGCAAAACATAGATCTCAAGCTTTACTATGCTGGAAGGACACAGTGAAGCCTTTACAATATGTATCACCTCCTGACAGCCTCCACATAACTACTAAATGAATGCTTCTAGGTAACAAGGCATCTTTGGAGAAAGCCATATGCCTATACATATGAAGCTAGACTTAGTGATAGCTGAGTTTTCATCACACTGAAGCTACTGATGCTGTCTTCTGTCAATCCTTAAGTGGCCTTTCCTTTGCTTACCATAATTTTTAAGCACAATTCCTTAAGACTTACTAAACATCAGGTATCTGTATAAACCTTAACATACTGGTAAAATGTAAATTGATCTGTTTACATTTTTAAATCAATATCATTGTCACTAAAAGGGCTGCAAATGTAAACAATACCTGTTTAAGGTAGCCTCATGATCAGCCTGTCTTCGGCGTTATACATCTTCATGCTGAACTACATTGGATTTTTAGCACTGTCAGCAATGTTTCTAGTCACTATCGACCAATTCCCTGGAAAAAGTCTGTCTATTTTTGTCTATCTGTCTCTCTCACTCTGCCTCTCCATCTCTCCCCCTCCCCTCCCTTCACCAGCCACTATGTCCCTTTGCTTTCTATCATAATACAAATGTGTGAAGCTTACTCAGCATCCTGTGTTCCTGCTTCAAGCTTCCCCAGTGTCAAGGAGAAAGCAAGGCCTGTCTATCATTCCAGCGTTAGCCTCACAGATCAAGTTCCTAATGTCGGCCTCTCAACTCTCAGGAGCCCATCCTTCTTTTCAGTATTTCAGGCTTTTTTGCTCACAACAGCCATTTCTGTCTTCAACTGTATATAAATCCGTCTTGACGTCTCTTTCAAAAGCTTTATCTTCGATGCTGATAAATCTTACGATTTTTCTCTTTCTTTGAAGTCTTCAAGATCTTTGCCATCCCGATACCTCTCGCTGCTCTTCCAGCGAGTTTGGGCAGTTTGAGTTCTAACACAGCTGTGAAAAATGCTCAGTGCAGGTGTGCCAAGTCATCTTCTTTCAAGATACTCTGCAACGCTTCCTTGTTTCACTTTCCAGCACATTTTTGCTTCATTTGATGTTATTTGTGGATTCATAAAACTTCGTCTATTATATTCATGAAACAATATATATTATATTATATTATATTATATTATATTATATTATATTATATTATATTATTCCTGTTGCCCTTGACTGAGAAATCTATTGGTTCTGTTCAGATGGTTTATTCTTCCATCACATCCTCCAAAACTACACATTCCCACAATATCCAATCCTGGTAACTATTAGTTAATCATCACTCCTCTGATCAATTATATTAAAATTTTCTTGCCATAGACATTCTTATGTCTTATGTCCATGTCACAGCTTCACCCATCTAGTTTACCTCATACGACCTTTCCTTCTTTGTGCTAAACTAAACCCAGTGGACTTATGATTCCAGGTCAGCAAGGCTCTGCTTCTTTCATTATGCCTTTGCCAAGCATGGAAAGATATTTAAAGCCTTTGTCTAAAAACAACCATAGGGTGTGGTCTTCTTGACAAAATGGTACATAGTGTTAGTATCTAGTTATCTCAAACACAGAGTTCTTAACTTCACAAATTATTCGTCTGAAAGTATGACACTCAGGTTTTATTTACTTATTCTCTTACAATGTGTTAGGTACATAGAAGTTGATCAACTGACTTGATTAATGGCTTAACATTAAACATTACTTAAAGAAATAATATGTGCATTGTGTCACAAGGGGGACTTTTTTTTAAAAATCTTAATAAAGTCTCTTCAAACAAATGAATGAAGAGTAGACTTTCAAATCGATTTCTCACAGGAATGCACCATGGTGTTGGCTAACAAGGCATCTCAGCTTTAAAGCAGATTGCCTGGGTTCAATCCTTGCTCTCCCTAGTTCGAGGTTTGGGAGTTAAGAAACATCTTTGCATGTTAATATCTCTCCATGGAAACAGGAGGAGATAACATGAGACCAAATGAGTTATGTCACATATTAAAAACAAGTCTGGTATTTATTGTTACACAAATGTCAGTTATTACTAAATGTTCATTACCCATATAATGATAAAGCCTCAGAGTTGAAAGAACCTTCACTTTATAATTGAAGAATTGAGGAATCAAAGTAAATAACTGCCTCGTAAACACATAGCAAACTTAGAAACTAAAAACAAACAACAACAACAACAAAACCAGTTTTATTGACCTATTTTTAATGGGATTTTTCTCCTCAAGGATTTGGAAATCTGAACATGAAGTAAGGGACATCCAAGGCCCTTCAGTTTAACTCCCCCACACTGCATGATTATTTATCACAAGCATCGCATCTTTGCCGGGAACGCCATTTCATAGATTCTTAGTCACAGGAATGGAGCATGTGGGGATTCTAACAGAACTTGTATCATGGCCCCAAGTAAAACTAAGAAACACATGAGCAACAGGTCTAGATGCCAAAGTCAGGTCCTCTGAGTTCAGATGAAGCCACTGAATGAGCATCTTCTGAAAAACAAAAATGTTCAGGGAAAACATGGTCTGGAAGAGTCATTATAAAGCTGTGCTCCAGGCCATCCTGCCCATACAGAAATGCTTTGCAGACAGTGAGAATGCTTTTCCTGAGAAGAACCCGAAATGACGATTTTGATGAACTCTGAACAACCTCTTTAACAGCCAGGAAAGATACAGGAGCCAAGTACCCATACCAGGCATGATTTCGGATGGTTTCAGCCTTCTTTCTCATTGTCTGCAGCAGTATTCAGCCTGGTTGTGCAACCAGGTACACCAGTGTTTTAAAATTCAAGCTAGTGGATATAGAATCTCAAAAAGACTTACAGCAACACAAAGATTGCTATTAACTAGGCACACATAAACCTGTAAGAAAGAATTCTCTTATCAGATTGGGGGACATGCTGTTCTCTGCCTAAACTTAAAAAGGGAATAGATTTAATTTCTCTCTAATGCAAATAAAATCAGTATAAAAAAAACAGGAGCTATGGAGAGAAGGTCACACTAAGTAATCACCTATGTGTCCACAAAGAATGATCACCCACCAACTTAGCAGCCAACAAGACACAGAGAACCCACCTTCTCACTGTAGGATTATTTAAAATGCCTCATTGTAGGATGCAGACTCTAAGCTTTATTTTTATTGCTAGAATTTTATTTCTTGAAGTATGAATTTTCCTTTACATTGAGTCAGAAAATTAATTACCTTCTTTATACTGAAGATGGCTCAGACTCCTCCAACAATCCTACAGTGATACATGGTTCCTCCTTTGTGTTTATAATATTTTATATAAATCTCTAAATGTACTTGTGACAATGGCTTTTTATAGTTTTGATTGTAACCTAGCCTATAACAGCTGAGCCATCTCTTTAGCCCAACAATGATTTTTTATATTTACCTATGTGTAATGTCTGATTTGTAGACTATACATTCCTAGGGAGAGACTCCACATCCCATCTATCTCTGTGTTCTTCCAGAGCCTCCTAGAACCTCAGATGTTCTACCTGTTCAGTAAATGTGTCGTTTAGTTTCAACTATATATTTGCTAAACATTTCCCGCTTAAAAAGTGTGACTAATGGATTTTTAGGGTTGGAATGTCTTTTCTTTCCATTCTTGTGATATCCTATTTTTGAAGCAAAATATTTTTTAAAAGACTTTAGCAAATCAGCATGTTGGAGTATTGCTTCCTTACTATGCAAAATGCACCTAGCAAATTTTGCTGAATATTATTGTTATGACAATAGGTTTCAATTGAAGGGGACCCTAGCATCTTCTTGTGATAGAAGAAAACAGAAAACCCAGAGATGTATCAAGAGGGTTGCTCCAGGAAGACTGTTGCGCTGCCTATAAAAACCACGCAGCAACCAGGTCCTGATTCTGAGATCCAGTAAATAAGTCCAAATCTCCACACTGCCGAGCTTTCTCTTTAATGGTTTTTCTGAGAGATTAATACTTAGTACATGCCCATTAGGCCCGTAGACAAGACTGGCTGAATGATTTACAATGTTTAGTCTAAAATAAAAATGCAGAACTCTTTGAGCCAAGATTATGACTTCAAGAGAGTGACAGGAGAACATGAGGTGAATACAGAGTCTTTCTAAGCACAAGACCTTCTGTGTCTTCACTGGTTCCACACCTAGGAAGCCAGACCTGTCCTTCCTCAAAGAGCTTCTGTACAGTGGATGGCAAAAAGCCTGTGACTGTGGACAGAAGGAAAATTCAAGAGCGTACACGGAGCTTCAGGAAGCTGGAAGAAGTTCATAATTTTGAAAAAGGTAAGTTTAACTTTAAAAAAAATTTATGTGTATGCTTTGCCTGCATGTATGGATATGCACCACGTGAAGGGCTAGTGCCTGTATAGGCCAGAGGAGGGCCTCAGATCTCCTGGAACTGGAGTTACGATGTCTGTGAGCACCGTGTGCGTTCTAGGAACCAAGCCAAGTCTTCAAAAGCTGTTCCTTAACTGAGCCACCTCTCCAGCACCACTACATTTAGTTTGGGGAGAGCCGCTAGAGAAGAAAGCCATTCTGGATTAAAGGAGTGAGCAAGCAGGAGTCGCCTGTTAAAAACTTTAGAACAGGTTTGATTTTTAATGAAATCAAATCATATCGACATAAGAATGGCAACTGAAATTGTAGGCTGGAAGGGCAGGCAAAGGACCATCGTAAAGACTGAACATCACAAAGGCCCACCGGGTACCGACTAATTCCATGTCATTTTAAACTACGTTTGTGTGAATAGTCGTTTTTTACAGATTTACGTATACCATAGTGATGCTTGCAGGCTTGGCTACATATTAGTACTGAATGCAAGACTTTGAGGACGCCTAGCCGGTCTGTTTCCCTTATGGCACAGCTCCGAGTCTGGTTGCTAAATTCATTTCAAAGGCCTGCTGCTGCCCTTTCGGACTTTGTCCAGAGCCCCAAGCAGGCAGCCCCTGCTCCTCGTCCGTCCCGCCCCCTTCATTCCACGTGCCGGAGGGTGGGTGGTAGGAGTACTTCCGGGTGACGGAGGTCAGCCCCGGCAAGATGGCGGCCCCCATGGAGCTCAGCTGCTGGGGAGGAGGCTGGGGGCTCCCTTCAGTCCACAGCGAGTCCCTGGTGGTGCTGGTGAGGCCGCGTTGCGAGCCGTGGCGCGGGAGGACTGGGCTGGCTAGCCGCGGGCTCCTTGACGCTTGCAGGGGACGGGGGTCCGCCTGCAAGCGTCAGATCTTGTTGGCCTGGCAGCGCTGTCCCTGCAGTGGGAGAAGGCTCGCCGGCCCCGCATCGGCAGGTCCTCCCTCCTGCAGACCGAGGTCCCCCGAAGCGGGAAGCCTGCGCGTCCCCGACGGCAGACGGGGGAGGGGTGCGGGCAGCCGCCGCCTGCCTTTGCGGATGCAGCTGTCAGAGCCGCGCTGCGGACCTGCATGGCTGCTCCAAAATGCCTAAAATGTCTTCTTGCAAACTCTTGTTTCAGGCTTATGCCAAATTTTCTGGCGCGCCCTTGAAAGTCAATATTATAGATAACACCTGGAGAGGCTCAAGAGGTACAGTATAAGCTTTCACGCGCCCCTCTCTGCCCCTTTTTAACACTTGCATCCCTTCTTGCATTAAAGCCATACAGCCCGAGAGTACTTTGGGCACCTCAGCTTCTTAGAATGACCTTGGCAGTGCGTTGGTTGTGTTTGGTCATTCTGAGTGAGCAATAACTCAAAAGTACAAGCCAAATCTGGAAAATAGGAGAAACGAAAATGCCTTCTAGACCTGCCCTTTGTAAAGCCCACAAACGTTTGTACCCACTCTCTCCCATATGACAACTGGTGTAGTTTTTAAGACACTGTAATCTTAAGAATAAAACACCACGGTGTTTGCTTGTGTGTAAACTGTTTTTGATTATAGGTGATGTCCCAGTTTTGACAACGGAAGGCAGTATTGTTTCTAAGCCTGCAAAAATTCTAAACTTTTTAAGAAAACAGGTGGGTGGCTCCTTTAGAAGAAGTAGATCGTTTTCTGCATGTTACTGTTGTTGTTGTTATTATTATTATTTCAGACTGGGTTATATACTAATCTATGCTGGCCAGCCACCATGCAGCACAGACTGGCTTCAAATGCTAGAATTGTGGCTGTGACCCATTGCACCTGGTATCCTGTATGACTTGTTTTTAGTTCATTAGAAGGTGGTTTTAATTCTTTGAGCCACTGGGAATGCCTGGGTCTTGACAACAGAGAGACAAAGACTTGCTTACCAGTGCCGAAAGGCATGCATTTTACTGTGATTTGGAAGTATATTGGTGTATATGTAATGCACTTATTGTGAATTTATTGAAAAGGGTATAAGATTCAATTTAGTTATCCAGACTTACTCTTATTGATAATGTTATCACTTTAGTCCTGTTGTTACTATCCATTTCATGCTAAGTGTGACACCTGAGCTCCCACCGTACAGCAACTGTTTTATTTGATCATTTTTGTTATTGTTTGATTTGGTTTGGGTTTACGCTGAGGATTGAATACAGAGCCTTGTGACTGGTAGGCAAGCATTCTGCCGCTGAATTTGTCCTGAGCTTTGCATTCCTACGTTTAAAAAGCACTTATCTGATAGTTACATGCTTTATGAAATCATGTATCTGAAATGTGTGAAAGTATAAATATTTATGTAGCAAGTCACGATGTTTAAACCCGTAAAGATCCATATAAACACAAAGGTTATAACTGACTTGTCAATACTTTAAGAAAAAATTCTGTACCATTAAAATTTGAACCTTTTCTAAATTGAGAAGTTTCCTTTTTTATGGAAAAAAAAACATTATAATGAATTGAATGTTTTTTTCCTTTCTTGTGAAAAATAATTGCTTTTACTCATTAACTTTGTACGGTGTGTCATACTCTGAACAAAGGTCATTAATAAGCATAGAAACATAACAATAGAAATTAGTTGACAAGCTGTAGGCAACATTTGTGGGGTTTTTTTTTGTGTGTGTGTATGGTGCTTTAAGGAACAGTTTTCATTGGGTTAGTATGCCTCTCTCTTAATGACAGACCTGACATTCGTGAGGGAGAATAGAAAATAGGAGTTTTAATTTGTTTATCTCCCTTGTTCTAGGAATGTCCTTTGACCTCTGAGAGACTTTTTTTTTTTTTTTAATAGAAATATAATGCTGATTGTGAGCTCTCAGCAAAACAAGGGGCAGATACGCTGGCTTACCTTGCTCTCCTGGAAGAGAAGCTTCTCCCTGCCGTGGTGAGCTTCTAAACATGACATTATTTTAGTGACATAGTTGAAAATGTTGTAGTCTGTTTAGAAAGAACAAAAAGGATTGGGGGGGGGTGGTCTTAAAGAGGAAATTTCTTGTATTAGTCTTGATCTTTTGTATTATGACAAAACTGGATTCTCCTAGACACTTAACTTCCCATTGAAGTGGATAGTCTGCTTTGTTTGGCTAAGAAAACATTCTACTACTGTCTGGTTCAATTGTTTTGCAAATAAACACTGTTGGTGGAAGACGAAAACTTTATTCCATGTATAGCATTGGTTATATTATAGTTCATTCACTCTGTGAATATTTGCTGAGCACTTACTATATGGTAGGCTTTATCCTGGAACTGAGTTACAGCAGTGAACAAAATAATCTCGCCGGGTGGTGGTGGTGCACGCCTTTAATCCCAGCATTTGGGAGGCAGAGGCATGCGGATTTCTGAGTTCGAGGCCAGCCTGGTCTACAGAGTGAGTTCCAGGACAGCCAGGACTACACAGAGAAACCCTGTCTCGGAAAACCAATAATAATAATAATAATAATAATAATAATAATAATAATAATAATAATCTCATTTTACCTTGAATCCTTTCATCTGGAAAATTCAAATGAAGTTATTTTATTCAGAGACATTTATGAAAATACCGTCACATTGATTGGGTGGTGTTTGTTTTGGCAGAACATCCTTGTAATTGTTTACCTTCCTTTGGCAGCTTCACACCTTCTGGGTTGAGAATGAGAATTACTTGACCGTGACAAAGCCGTGGTTTGCCTCTCGCATCCCTTTTCCTCTCAATCTAATCCTGCCGGGAAGGATGTCTAGAGGGGCCCTGAACAGGATCCTCCTGACAAGGGGAGAGCCTCCCCTCTACCACGTCCAAGAAGTGGAGGCACAGGTACAGCCTGGATTCTCCCAGCAGGCAGTCTGTCGGCAAGGGAGAGGTGGCCGTACCTACAGATACTACCTCCAAAGCGTGTCTCCTCCTTTTTAGATATACAGAGATGCCAAGGAGTGCCTAAATCTCCTATCAAACAGATTGGGAACATCTCAGTTTTTCTTTGGTGACACGTGAGTAAATTCCCTTAAAAGTCATTTTGCCACTAAACCACTGTTTTGACATTTCTACCAGTGTACTTCAAAAATGCTTGACGTATGGCTTTCTTTGTACTGTCACTATGAAAAAGTCATGAAACCGCTGCCGCCACATTGAAAACCTACGTGGAGTAACCCAAGTCTGTGTTCCTGGGCCATGGCTACTCATATTTAACTCAAGAATAAGCTCTCTTAGCCCTTAACAACAAAAAGTCAGGCCAGTGATTCTGCTGCAAAAGACGAGAGCCCTTCTGACTGAGGCCCCATCCCAGTAGCCACAGAACCCCCTCCTCCCACAGGCCATCCAGAGCACATGCCTGTTGCCCTCTGCACTGACCACAAAGCCCCTGGACACTGCACACGTGCCACCATGCCCTTCCTGATGAACACCCTGGAGGAAGTCACCCAGCTGTTTCTCAGTCCCAGGGCTGGTGGGTGGTTCTGGCTTCGTGTTGATACTTACTGTGTAAATATACTCTGTCATTTGTACCATGTGGAAAAAAACTAATTTTGACACGTTCAGTTGTATTCCGTGATATCTGAGCTGAAGCCAGTTCTCCCATTGCCCAAAAAAAGATCGGTTTTCCACTTCAAAGGGGGCTCTGGGAGTTTAGCTGAGTGGCATAGTTCTCAAATAGCTTACACAAGGCCCTGGGTTCTATTTGGAGCCCAGAACTTACAGAGTTTTTATATGTTTTGTTGTTGTTGTTGGCATTAATCTAACATTAGTTTAATGTACGTAGCTATAAAAGTATCAAACATTATTCTCCCCCTGCTTCTAGTCCATAACATTTGTAGTTCACAACCTCAGCTGCTTCTGAATAAAATAAATGGTTAGGGTATTTTTAAAACGACTTAGAAGGTAAAACTTTGGCTGCCTCACTTTTGGAAACAAAAGTGGTAGCAAACTGTTTAAGATGTGATGTTGTCTATTAGACTTGACAGATAGTTTGGGTCCTAAAAGTGCCTGTAAGTGTCCCTGAAGCGCCCCTGAAGCGCCCCTGAAGTGCCCCTGAAGCGCCCCTGAAGGAGAGCCTTTTGTCTCCAGGCCTTCTACCTTGGACGCCTATGTGTTCGGTTTCCTTGCGCCTCTTTATAAAGTGCGTTTTCCCAGAGTTCACTTACAAAAGCATCTGAAACAGCTCTCCAACCTGTGCCGCCTCTGTGATGACATCCTGGACAGCTACTTTAGGTACGGCCCTGGAGGTAAGTCAACATTTCTTCAGCTAATATTTATTCAAATTAGGTATCTTAATAGTCTCCTGACAGTGCACAAGTGGAACAAGTTTGTGGATTGTCTTAGATTCTGGTTCAGAGCTTCAAGACCTGGTGTTTTTCCAGTCTAATCTGCTCCCGTGTTCTTACTTACATAGAGAAAGAGGCATTTGACTTCCGACCATCCTCTAGACTTTACACTCTATGTGTATCTATCTATTAGTATTGGCCCCCTGAAGTGAGTCATTTTCTTCTAAAAGGTTAAACCACATGTATTGAGTCCCTGCTGAAAAGTAGTGTCTATCCTCATGTGAGTGGGCGATCACTTTAAATGATTCTTACCTGCTGCTTCCAGCATTTTCCTTCATGAACAGAAATCAGTAGCAGATTGACTTTGGTGAGGTACACTCCCATGATTCTACTACTTGAAAACTGATTGCACCAAACTGGAGATAGAGTAAGTAGAGGGCTCTTGACACTTAGGATGGAATTCTCTGTGACTGGGGCCTTGTGCTTAAGGGACTGGGGCACTAAGTTTGCATTTGTGGAGGTGGCTGAAATTGTCCTTTCAGAAACAGAAGTTACGAAGTAGCTGGCTTAGGTAGACAATTTTTTGTCGTGGGCTGTGTGCTTTACATAGAGGGAGGTCTAGGAAATGGAAACCAGGCAACCAGGTAGCATCCAGCCTTGTCATTCTGGTTCAGTGGCTGGCAAGCCTAACTCACTGCATGGCTCATTCATACTTATCAAATTAGAATGTCCTGGGATCAAGCTCAGAAAGTAGTACTTTTAAAAATCCTTTTAAATGTCTTGGGTGCCTGGTGAGTAGCTTGGAGGAAATCAC
The DNA here is from genome assembly GCF_011762505.2 of Arvicanthis niloticus. Taxonomy (NCBI): domain Eukaryota; kingdom Metazoa; phylum Chordata; class Mammalia; order Rodentia; family Muridae; genus Arvicanthis; species Arvicanthis niloticus. Next base: position 17,143,543 of record NC_133437.1, read on the forward strand.
TGCCTTAGCAAGCTGCCTATAGTGTTCTGACCAGTGACTGATGTGTAATGATTAGAGAGAGCGCCAACATGTACTGAGACCGCCACGCCTTTACTAAGCACTATGGCTGGCTGCATGTCATGTCACTAAGGGTCCTCCATAGATAAAGTTTTATGTTTTCCCTTCTGATTTCTTCTGGAACACTGTTGTCCCTCCTAACTTTCCCCTTGAACCCAAAATGTTTTCTTTTTCCTCTCCTTTTCTCTTTTGTTTTCTTGGGGCTGGGGCTGGGTTGTGTAGAGCAATTGGGAGGATGGGTAAACTGAAAAACACTGTTTTCAATCTTAAACAGAGTGAAAGTCTTTCATAGTTCCCTTTCTTTCTCTGATTTCTCTCCTGGCTTCTCAGGCATCTCTCCGGCTGGACAAGAAGCGGTAGATGCAAACCTGCAGAAACTCACCCAGCTTGTGAATAAGGAGGCCAACTTAATTGAGAAGGTCGGGTCACTTCAGTTGGTCACTTCAGTCGGTCACTTCAGTCGCTGTTTTCCTCGCTGTTGTCGTTTGGCTTGTGTATTCACTTCCTCCTCTCAGTTTTTAGGAGTTTACTTTTCAAAAGGCTGTTTAAATATACTTTTAGCAAAGATTTATTCAATACAGTATTTTGAAGCCAGCAGTGGCCTGGTTGCATTGAGGAAAAAAATTGAATAATTGTATTAGTTTGCTTTTTACTGTGTAGTTTGCATTTATCAAGTTGGATGACACAAACATTGCCTTTAAAAAGAGCAAGTCAGAAGCAAGCCTCGCTTGCTGTCCCAGCTCCGTCCTCAAGTTATTTCTGCAGGCCTGAGTGCCCATGCCTGGTCTTCCTTATCAGTAATGTCTCTTCTTTCCCAGTGCCCTCCATCCTTCTGGGCTTCTGGCCTTAATGTGGTCTGCAGGGGTGTTTGTTTGTTTGTTTGTTTTGTTTTGTTTTTTGTTTTTACCAGTTTAGTTACTTTCTCACTTTGGAGAGTCTCAATTTGTGAGAGACTCTAAGGATCTGGGCAGGGAGGAGAGAGCCAGCCATGGACGAGTTGAGAAAGACTCTGAAGTGTGTGAAAGGCTGGGCAGGTTCTCCCCAGGTGTCTGATAAGCTCACTCTCTTTCACAGGCACTGAGGTGTAAGAGCTTCATGGGGTTAGCTCATGCAAGCCTCCTGGAAGCTCTATGTGCATATTCTACTACTGTCCCATTTCACAGATGTGAAGGTGTGAGCAGTCTGCCAAGGTCTTTGGGCTGAAGAACGTCAAGAGCAAACTTGGCTGTAGACATAGGGGCTGAGGCTCCAGCATGAGTGCTGGAGTTTATTGTTCTCTCCTGTAGGCTGATGTGCAGCGAATAAGTGAGATTATGTGTCTGTTACCAGGGAGTGAGGAGGCTTGCCACTCGCATTCTCGGGGATGGCCTTTGTTCCCGGAGTCCCGTGTGGTGGTATATTCTGGTAGTCTGAGTTTGAGCCTGGGTGCGTTCAAGTCTTTGCTCAGTCCACTACACATCGTATTAAAATGTTTGTAAAATGGATCACACTCATCTAACAGAGGAAGGCCATTTAACAAAGTTTTCATTTTCTATATGTGGGGAATGTGTGCCGGATATGGCAAGGGAACTGTGAAGTACCACACAGGCAGAAGACAAAGTCAGGAGCCCCGTTACTACTTTGTACCTATCTACTTTGGATCTTCATCAGTTTATGAACGTCTTGTAAGCCGGTCACCAGTATCTGCTCTTATGTGGGAGGTGTGTGATAGCCGGCGTAACAGTGGAGGGCAACAGGCAGCCTTATTAGACACACTGTTACAGTTTATAGCAAAGGTCTAGAGCTTACAGGACAGACTCATGCTTGAGAAACTTAGTTCTTGCTGGAAAGTAGAAGCTGCTTGCTACAGTTGTTCTCTGGTCACACCCTTTTCTCATTTGAAAGTGAAAATTAATCTTTTCTTTTCTGTCTTTTGCAATCCTTGCATATATACACTTTGCTCAAATGTTTTCTCCTTGTGTTGAAAGAGCCTCCTGAGAAACAAGGCAAGTTTTAAATATTCTGCATTTTTATGCAATGCTCTGAAAACAGCCTGTCTATTGGGTGAATGATAGGATATTATTTTCTGCTGGTTTTGTGGTTTGGTGGCAGCTGCTTTCAAGTCTTTTAAGGAGTAAAGTTGGTAGAGATCTCAATGCCAGATCTGCATCTTACACCTTCTGTGTTAGTCTTGGTGAAGGTGGTTTTTGAAGATCTAACTAAGTGTTGAGCAATCCCTGTCCTTGTGTTACAGGCTGTGAGTGTGTATCTCTGAACTTCTTGGGCATTTTAAAAATGTACTTTGTATGAATTGTTTGTCTGAAGTCAGCTTAGAAGTGTTCAGTGCTTGAAAGACCTCTAGATTAGACCAAAAGAACACTTGCTTGCCATATCTTTTCCCAGCATCCTTTGGTCTGCATACCCTCAATTGGTGTGGGGTGCTTTTGCATGCTGGCCACACTCAGTTTGGAAAAGAAGTAGAGTTGAAAAACAACTGTGTTACAATAAAAAGACCTGGTTCAAGCTTCAGCTCTGATACTGGCTTTGGGACCTGCCTGGAAAAGGGACTTCTTTCTGAGCCTCATTTGTTGTCTCATATAGGGTGGGGCTGTGCCTGTTAGTGTGTGGGGAAGATTAGCTGAGTGCAGAAGCATTATATCCACACTTACTTGTAGATAGTGTCTTAAGTGAGGCTCCGGTCAAGTCCAGCAGTGTATTCTTTTTCGTGGAACTTACTGTAACTTTTTGATGGGGCGAATTAGAGCCACAGTGCTTTTTATGGATACTGAGGCAGCTGGTATTCAGGGTATGACATTCATAATTTTTGAGCGATTGTTTGTCACAGGAAGGTATTCTGTTAGTCCTGCAAACACCCAGCTCTGCCCTCTTCCATGCTGTAGACTAGATGGGGAGGCCACTCTCCAAAAGAGTAGAGCCTCAGCCTTACTCAGATGCATCTTGTTCTTTCCACAGATGGATGGCAACCTTCGCCAAAGCCCTCAGCTTCTTCCTCGGAAGCTGCCAACCCTCAAACTGACTCCAGCAGAAGAAGAGAGTGATTCCTTGCAGCTGCTGTCACCCTGATAGTCGCAGCCAGCTGTAGCCAGTCTTATGATTGTTGCAGTAATTGCTGATGCCAAGTGTACGGAGACCCAAAGAACGCTGTGTTGGGTTTAAGACTAAAGCAGAGGGAGCGGTATGTGACTTTTTTTTTAAATTAGGAAAGCTATTATTTTAGCTTGGCAGTGCATTTTAAATAGAGATGAATGCTAAGCGAGCTGGGTGGGTGGGTGGGCAGGGCAAGCACATGGTACTGTATATAAAATCCCGCCTTAACCGCAGAGCTTTGCCTTTGGTTCAGGTGTTGCTGACCAAAAGCTGCAATTCTGTTCTGAATGTGCATTTTTAATTGATTTAGGTTAATTTATTAACTTGGTTTTTCTCAGACTGGTCTCAGTATATAATATGTGGCTTTTTGGCTGAGACGTTATTCTTCTTTTTAGAAGTCTGATGCCTATTTTAGGAACCAGGAAAAGTAGAAATTATTTCAATAGAAAAGCCTGTATTTAATTTTAAAAAGTAATGAGGAATGTGCTTCTTAACTTTTCTCTCCTTTGGCAGTTTAGTACCACATATGCAAATGTTAAAGGTGGTTTATATAGTACCCCGATAACACACACGCACATGCGCACGCACACGCCAGTATGACTATGACTAAGTACCTGCTGATAGGTTTGCTGTAAGCCAGCGAAGGTGAACATGACAGCCTCCTTCTTATATCAGCTCTGGAACTGGAAGTCCAGCTCGTCCTACTGTGTTTGGCTAAAGCCCTATTGAAGTATGTTCAGTTAACTGTAAAGCCTCTGTGGGATGAGCTGTGGTGAGGGTCCTGGAACGCTCCGTGTGTCGGGTCTCAGTGCTCCTTTTGACTCAAAGCAGTTTGTTTCGTAATAAGCATATCATGTAGTCACACACTCTCTGACAAACTATTATTTCCTGTGTATTTTAATTACAGTTGAAGGATCCAAAGGAATGCGTCAAAAATAGCAGGTTTCCAGGTCAATTGGTTGTGAATGAGCCATGCAAGGATTTGCTGTGTGGTGATTTTACATAGAGTAGAAACTTGCTGATTTTAGTGGCTGAGGTGCTTCTGTTATTGTAAAAGTACTTCTGGGATTTTAAAAATAGGACCATGTTTGGGATTAGTGTCTTACAAGATTACTATGGTGCTCAGAAAATGTTACCAAGTTCTGCAGAAACCAGGCTGTGTTGTCTAGAGACGCGGCTACTGTGAGCAGAGCGGAGCTGGGCTGCATTTTGTTACATCACTCCAGTTTGCTCTGTTTGGTAGATGTAAGTCTCAGGTCACTATAAATACTCACTCGTGAAAGCTTTAAATAAGACACAGGTAATCCTCAGTCTTGTCCGCCTCTTTAAATGCATCTGCATTTAGGACATGTACTCAGCGAGTTCACACAGGCTGTGCGTGTGAGGAAGTGTGTGTGACTTAGATGGTGGGATGTGGGGGTGAATGTGTGCTAGTGAGTGGGTTTGTGCATGTGTGTGTGAGTGAATGTGTGTAGGGTAAGTGTATGTGTGTACGTGTATGGGTGCTGTATGTGTGGACGAGGGTGTGAGTATGTGTGAGTGTAGGGGTGAGTGAGTGTATGTTACCACACTCTGAAATCTGAGGATATATGAGTGTTGAGTTTTTAAATTAATGATCAAGAGGCTTCATTGTAGGATTGATTTTATATTGAAAAGGATGGTTGACACATTAATCATATATGTGTTTACGCTTTAGTCAGGGTTAGCCATTTTCAATTATTAATAATAGTAAACCTTCCAAAAAGTATTTGAAGTAGTTTATAATTGTAAAATGCATGTAAAAATAGGACAATAATTTTTGAAAGATAACAATTCCTAAGAGAAAGAACCATATCAACAGTACTAGATTATAAAATCTCACTCTGTGGGTGAAGTTAGAAGATGATACCTAGGTAAGTAAGTCCTGCTAATAATGTCTGAGGAAGGAGCATGTGCTTACATGGTAGAAGCATGCAGTGGACCATGTTCACAAGACTCTAGACTTTAACCAAGGAGTGTATTGTACTGTTTGTGCACTGAATTCTTCTTAATCAAAAGGGTTCATTTTAGAATAGCAAGCATTTGTTCCCTTTAGTGGAGAGGATGACTGTAAAGTGACTTGTTTGCTTTATGGTCACCTTGCCCTGAACTGCCTTTAGCCTTTCGTTCTGTAGCCCGTGTGCTTCAAGACCACATTTCTGAGATGCAGAACCTTAGTTAGCTGAGGAAAAGCGTAGATGTTAGTCACTTAGTTCAGCTTGGTTTGTCTAAGCAAATGGGTCAGTGAGGAAGCTGTGACTGAGCACAGACTCCTTCAGGGACCAAACACACTGAGAAGCTCTTAGAAGGAAACAGTTTCTTAGACTGGACAAAGGACCATGGAGACCCTGTCAGGATGTTTCTGCATGAAGTTGCTGGGCAAAGTGGTCCACGGCCTCGACCAAATACTGTGAACCGTTGTGTTTTGGAGGTGGTGGTAGAGGACAGGATGAAAACAGGGACTGTGCTCATCTTTATTTCTGTTGATTGTACAGAGCTAGAAAAAAAAAATGGTTTGCTAATACCCACAGGAAAACATCCTCTGTGAAGACTGTCGTCACAGTGGTGACCTGACTCGGAAGAGACCGCAGACAAGGAAGGGGGGTTTCTTTAAAACTTGACTTCACAAAAGGCTCACAGTAACAGATTTCAGTTTAGGGGCTCTAGAGGACCCGATACTTTTTGGAACCAACCATTTTTGTCCCCAATTATTTATAATTGATAGATACAGTTAACACCGGGAACAAGAACACAGATACTTAAGTTAGGGGTAGGTTAAAATGTTTTCAAAATCTAAAAATGGGCAAAACTAGCACCAACAGAGGCAGAAACTCCTAGAATATTTTAAGAAAACACCTTGTCCAGGTAGCTACATGTGATAGTGGCATTTGAGTTGGATACTGTCTCTCAAACATATGCACCTACCAAGCTTGCTACAAAGGTATTTTTGGTGGGGTCAACAGTTTTTCGACAGCCACAACCGTAATTGTTCAAAGGCAGAATATAAATATTTAAGTATGATCAGGAGCGGAAAGGATGGCTCAGTGCTTAAGAGAACTCACTGCTCTTGCTGAGGCCCTGGGTTCAGTCCCGGGACCTATGGCAGCTGGTTAACAACCCTCCAGAGCGCTATATCCCAGGAGCTGGCGCCCCCTTCTGGACTCCATGAGTACCTGCACTCAAAAGGTGTATGTACCACCCTCCCACACACATATACACATAATTAAGAGAAAAATACATTTAAATATACATAGGCAGCTGAATGATGGGGCCATGGAATATCTCACTTCTATTTTGTGATGCTTTAAGAGTCTATAATTATATCAAAATAAAAGGACTTTTAGAAAGTAAACCTACTAGAGTAAGTTTATCACTATCTCTGTATCTATATTTTAAAATTTAACACTATAGACCTAGTATTTAGTTCCAAATGAGAACTATATTATATATTGATAAAGTTTTTTATTTCATTTTTGAGTTTAAGGAAAAGGAGCTCAGGTTTCTAATAGATGCTTCCCTGAAGATTTCCCTTTCCTTATGTGAATGTTTTTGACAACCTCACACCAAAACTAATTTTCCTTTAAAATACCGAGATGCTTATGATTTTATGTTTCTGATGTGTGTTTTCCCCTATGGCAGCTGAGTTCATAATTGAGGGCAAGACATTTTGCGTCCTCTCCTCTGTCTGTGTGTGGGCTTTCCTCTTTGCCTGTTGTCTTCCTCTCTGTGTATTCACAGTATGGACCATGTGTACTGACACCACCCTCTATTGCAGAAGGTGTGGCACAGCCATGCACTTTTTGTTTTAAGCTCAAAGGGAGTTTGTAATTGACTTTGTGTTGTCCTGTTTTTTTTAAGAGTTGAAATCTTGAGCAGCCATAGAGATAGTATGGGTTGTGATGATGGTCTTTGTGTATGTTCTTGGTGATAAAAGTCACATTTTTGTCTCCCCACCCCTGCTCCTGCTGCTGTTCAGTTATGTGAAGTTTACATTTATTTCTTAGTGTTTTCATGTTTCTTAAACAAATTTTAAAGAAATTCATGGTTACATGAAATCACAGATCAGTGTTCCCTCCCGCCCTGAAAGGGTTAACTGAAGCATCTCTGGATTTCAGAGTGCTGCTTTTCATGATGAAAAAGCCCAACTTTTGTTCTTTGTTTTTAAGTGTTTGTAAAATAGTTTAGTGTGGAAGTTGCTGTTGGGTGTTGTAATCTCTGGGAGCTCAGGATGCTTGTTTTGCACTCAAGACTGTTGTGTCCAAAGCAAATGGGCACTCTGGGAATTTAAAAGGCTTTAAAAAATATTTTTCCAGAAAAACAGTCCATGAATTATTTTTAAAAAATGAACATTCTTGAACAGCAACAGTGATGGAAGGGAAGCTTTGCTTGCTTGCTTGTGAATAGTGAGGTGTGTGTGACAGCATTGCTCCAGCAGAATAAGCTAGCCACTTTCAAAGGGAAAAGGGGCTAGTTATTTTTGTGCCCTCATTATTATTAATTTGAAGTTATAAGGTAAAAGCATTTAGTTTATGCAAGAGTAGATTCTAAGAGGATATTTGGCAGAATATGTTGTTCTAATAAGTTTGGAAAATGCTGGATTATGCAAAGCTGACTTGCTGTAGGCTTTTCAGAACCTTTGATGTGTAAATGTGTGGTTTTGATTTCCAGCTTCAGAGATGTTTTATTTTATTAGCAAAGAGGACAGTGAACCAGGCTGTGTGCAGGCACATGTAGAGAGAAGAGTGAGCCAGGCTGTGTGCAGGCACATGTAGAGAGGACAGTGAGCCAGGCTGTGTGCAGGCACATGTAGAGAGAAGAGTGAGCCAGGCTGTGTGCAGGCACATGTAGAGAGAAGAGTGAGCCAGGCTGTGTGCAGGCACATGTAGAGAGGACAGTGAGCCAGGCTGTGTGCAGGCACATGTAGAGAGAAGAGTGAGCCAGGCTGTGTGCAGGCACACGCTCATCCCCCAAGAGGCACTCATGGTCTCCACTAAGCACCTCCATTTAATATATCCCTTCCCTAACTTATTTTACTGAGGATTTTTTTTTTTTTTAAGTCGGTGTTTTATGGGATTTGTGTTCTGAGAAATGTACTTAGGCGAACATTCAGTATTTTGCTCTCTGTGCATATTACAAAGTTTCTGCTTTTGAGTGTTTCTCTGGTGATAGTAAGGGTAACTAAACAAGCTTTATTTCATCCCAGAGTTTAAACCAACTCAGTCGTGAGGCTCTGGCATTTTGTCAGCCTTTGCAACATATATACACAGTCGCAGGCCTGGCGCTCCAGGGTTTGGCTGTACATTTGAAGCACAATGTGCCGTGGGGTTCTGAGTGCTGGGGTAATGGCGAGCATCCAGCCACATGAAAAGCTCTCGGATCTTAGTTCTGATGCTTTGGTTTTCCTCTCGAAGATTAGAGCAATAGCTGTAATCATGAAGTTTATATCCCAGATCCTTGGCAATCACAGGAAGTGACCTGCCAGAGTCTGCGTCAGCCCTCTGAGAGTCATTTCACATGGAGAAGGCCATTCTGGCTGCTTGTTCTTTGGGCCATGGGCTGCTGGTATCTTGATCTGGTGGAGGAGGGTGTACACAAGCCTCTAAGTGCATAACGATGATCTTACGTCTATTGTTTTGTAAAATGGAAATCATCTTTAAGTGAGACCAGTTTTGTAGCTTCACTCTAGCCTTCTGGAAGATCAACAGAGAAACAGACAAGAGCTGCACAGGAGGCCTGTTGGCTCCATCTCCCAAGGCAGTCTCTGAATGGGAAACAATTTAAACATCTGTTCTAGTGTGCAAATACTATAATCAGCAGTGTCTGCCGCCCGTGGCCTCATAGTCTAGCCTTGCCCACTGTGAATGTATTTTACCTAGAGCTGATGTGGAAATACCCAAAAGTGGAAATGACAGTCATTGTTAAGAATTTATTCTAATAAATAAGAAACTGGGTATAATCTCAAAATAGCTATTTTCTCAATAAAATTGCAAATCACCTTAGTGTGTGTTAATTCTTGGTGTATAACATTCATTGATGTGGCTGTCTTCTTTGAGATGAGCTTTAGTGGCTGCAGATAGTTACGGGTTCCTGGGTGCTGGGGCTCAGCTAGATGACGGACTGTTCCCTTTCACCTATTCTGTCTAGAATACATGAGTGCCATTGTGAGAGTGTACCCCATGCTAAGTGGGCAGATGCCACTGACCTGCATGCCACACCGCACACCTACAGCTGTGCACGGTTGTGGCTTATTCATTCTTCACTTGTCGGTTTCTCTTCCCTTTAGTCAGCCTCCGGTCCAGCAATGCTCCGTTCAGCTGAATGGAGACATTAAGGAAAGAACACAGTTTTAGGCTGGATGGAAGTTACAGGATTCTTTTTTCTCAAGTACGTGTGTGTGTGTGTGTGTGTGTGTGTGTGTGTGTGTGTGTGTGTAAGTGCATATGTGGGGATGGGCAGGGCACAGGCCAGTAAATAACCTTGAGTGTCATTTCTCAGGTGTTATTCACCTTTTCCTGAGTCTTTTACTGCCCTGGAGTTCACCAAGTATGCCAGGCTCTATGGCCAGCAAGTTCTACCTCCATCTTCTCAGTGCTGGGATTACAAACTTTGTGTAGGGTCTAGGGGTCAGACTTAGGTCCTCATAAGCAAGTGCTTTATTGACTGAACTATCTCTCCTCTGCCCCCAACCTACCCACACACATAACCTTTTTTTAATGGGCTAGGACATGTGTCTGTAGAGAACATTAAGGTTTATTTATAGCTGTTTTCGGGGCAGTCCCTGACAGGAACCTGATAGGTGACAGCCAGAGTTGTCATTGGAATATAATTAACATGTACTAAAATGTGGAGCTCTTCCAAGATCTGTACAGGTAAGTGTTTCTCTCACTTCAGAAACTGCTATGTCTTTGCTGAGTTTTGTATCCACAAAGAACCTGAAGCAGCTGAGGTGGTGAGACATGGATGTCACCTGCTTCCTCTAGGAGGACAGCACAGAGTGCTGCAGTTGAAGGGAGGGTGGAATTCCCCTGAGGAAAGAGAACTGACTACCTGGGGGTCATGGCTGAGAGCCATTCAAGGAATTCTCGCTCCCCTCAGAGGATTGGCCTTGCCTGATACTATTTGGGGCCCTCTGAATTCCTGAGTGTGTAGTGGACAGTAGGCTACAGCACAAATAGTATTTTGCTGTTCCTTTACCACAACAGCTATTAGTAGGAAAAGTGAAGTTTTGCCCGCCTCCATTTGCCCCAGCAGAATGGAGTTGAAGAGCAGAGGGGCTGGGTGGAGAGATGGCTCAGTGGTTAAGCCTACTGGCTGCTCTTTCCAGAGGACACCAGTTCTGTTCCCAGCACCAAGGCTGCTCACAACCACCTTAACTCTACTTCCAGAGGCTCCAAAGCCGCCTTCTGGCCTCCTCCCTCAGATGCTACTCACTTGGTAAAAGGGCATGCAGGAAAAACACATAAAATTAAACTTAATTTAGAAAAAAGCTGGGGGCGTTGGCTGGATTTGAAGTGGAAATGGTGGTGAGAAGTCAGGATTTGCCATTCTGTGATCCGGATCCTAAGTGATGATCTTAGCGTCTTCGTGATCTCACAAGAGCTCCGGGAGAAAACCGCGGTCCATTCCTCCAGGTACAAGGGTCAGCCTCCCGGGATGCTTTCCAGCATCCATAATCAAGAGATGAAGGCAGTTGTGCATCATCAAAGACATTTCTAATTTCTAAGGCAACCAACCAAGCCTCTGAAAGTTGCACATTTCTAAGTGGGGGAGACACTATTAGCTTTATCCTGTGTAATAAAAGAATGGAAAGAACAGATAAGCTTTCACATTAAATGCAGGTAAGGGGTGGTTCCTTAGGTCTCACTGGGGAGGGGACATTCTCAAGAGTTCACATGGAAAAAGCTACAATCTCTTGCTATCGGGGGAAGCATTGGTATTTCTCAGTCAGGACCAAATAGACTTGAGGTTCATTGTAAATGCAGGCAGCAAACTGAATTATTTGAAGACTTGTCACGTTCTTCCAGGTCTGATGTGTGCTATCCCAGCTTTCCCCCCATGGGAGAGAAAATTATCCTTCAAACCTGATAAACCATTTCCATTTTGAATCATATTTAATAACATCTTGACCCCTGCTAGAAATGGCTTAGGAAAAAGTTGGTGTGAGGGAAGGGGTATAGTAGGTGTAGAAATTAAGAGGAAAGCCTTGCATGTGTATACAATCAAGGCTAGTTATAAAAACAGGCAGAAAGTGTTATCATTGAGGCACACGGCTGAGCATGGACTCCTGCGGACTTAATCCCCTTCTGTGGCTCTGAAGCTGTTTATCTGTCACACTCGGCAGGTTCAGCAACACATCCGCTACCTGCTGGTGCCGTGTGGAAGCTCAAAGTGTCCACACCGTTCCAAATCCCATTTCTGCCCTGCATCCTCAATCTTGCAAGAAGGAAGCTTTATGATGGTACTGAGTGCAGATGGGTTCCAAGCACCGGTTCATTTGAGGGAGTGTATATGAAGGCTTCCAGAGACTGCATTCAGGGAATGTACAGTGGGACATAAATGAGTGTAGTGTCAGTCTAGGACTGTCTGGGCTTGACTTAGATTCTTTTATTTCATGTTGCTATAACTCTGTTTTGTGCTCAGCCTAGGTAATTTATAAAGAAAGGAGACTATTTCTTACAGTTATTGAGACTAGGAGGTCCAAGAGTAAGGAACCTGCCTCTGGCGGTGGCCATATGCTGTGCTATCTCCTGTGGGAAGTTCAGTAGAATGGAAATGAGGGAGAGAGGGAGGGGCTGAGCTCACCCTTTTATTAGAAACTCCCACAAATAATTAACCCATTCCTGTAAAGCTAGCATTAGACATTCACAGGGCAGGGTCCTCATTGCCTAGTCCCCTCCTGAAGCTTCCAACTCTCAGCACTATGGCTTAGGGAATAAAGTCCTAACTCCTGGACTTTGAAAAAACAAAACACTAAAACCATAGCAAGTAGCAGTGACTTGCCATCTACACAGATTTTCCTTCCGTCCCACAGACACAGACATAGTGACAGATACATCCCCAAAGGTCAACGGCAGAGGAGACTGCATCTGTAGCTTTTATGTCCAATCCTGCAGTAGAGGACTGCAGGACATCCATTCACTTACTGTTGGGAAGCTTAAAAGGAGTCAATGATAAATTGAGGGCTTAAAAGATAATGAACATGCCAAACTGGGCAGAGCAAAGGCATGAGGCCGCAATCCTATACAAATAACTATAGGCAGCTGAGGAAAGCTGAGACTAGGAGAGGCAGCAGGAAATCCTCTCTGTTCTTACTTTCATGCATGCACAGGAAGGGCAGAGGAGTTTAGGGTAGCTGAGATGAAACTTGGGAGTGGAGGACGGGTACTTCATTGTATGTTCTCAGGTTCTATTAGATGTGTGCTGGGGAGTCTGTCGTCACGAAGCTCTGAAGATGATTATCTGGGCAGGATGGGAGATGCCCCTGCCCAACAAAGGATTGTCTGAACCCACGTACTGATGGGCATCTGTGAGAGACACAGGAACCCTTGTGAGCCTCAGCCAAGTTTTACAGAGCAGAAGCAGATGATGAAATGGGGTGGGTGACCCACCAGAGGCTTTGAAGAAACGGAAGAGCTGCCTGCTGTAGGGAGAGAACAGGGCTGCAGAGTTCAAAGCACAAATTGTCCAGGTGGGAGAAATCATTGTTGTGGTTCAAAAGCAGAGGAGAAATCAGACAGGTCATCAAGGGATTTATCAATGACTTAATCATGGTTGGGGCTGAAGAAAAATAAGATGGTAAAAGACAATGGATTTGGAGTTTAAAAGCCAGGTTTAGTTTAATATGCCAGAATGGTGATTTTTAATAACTTGATTTTTACTCTGAAATACTCTTTATTATAATGAAGCTAGATCTAGAGATGTCGATGTTTCTATGCATTTTTTTTCCACTTAATAAAATGTGTAGGATAATGAGGCTGGGGGATGGCTCAGTTGGCAACATGACTTGATGCACAAACATGAGAACCTGAGTTTGGATGCTCTACACCCACATACAAAGCATATGTCTATTACCCCAGTACTGGGGGCATGGAGACGGGACGATAGCTGGGGCTTGCTGGCCAGCCAGTCTACTTGGACCAGTGAAGCTCCAGGTTCACCGAGGGACCATATCAAGCAATTAAAGCAGAAAAGTCACCAAGGGAAATATTCAGTGTTGCCCTCTGGCCTGTGCAAACACATGGACCTGCACATCTACACATGTATGCATATACACATGGACTTGTGCATGCACTTGCCAACACACAAACATTACAATGCATAGGATACCAATAGAGAAGCCCTATACTAGTTATTATGAATAACGTTGGTTAACTAATTGGTGTATGTTTCTCCAGTCTCCTTCTTTCTTTATGTCCCCCCCACCCCTCTCTCTCTATATATATCATAATCTCATGCCATTTGCTATTCTGCAGTAAATTTTTAATAACCAGAAAGTCCCTATAGGCCATTTTATACTTTTAGTATTCCTGGGGCTTTCAGTGGCAGTATGGGGTTTCACTGTCTGGATGGACCACTGCTTTACTTTATCCCTTCTGAGGGCCATTGAGGTTGGTTCCTCTTACAGTGGTCTGTATTACCTACACTACACTGTTTCTCAGAAAGATTGTACCATTGTATATCCCCTGTCGCCCTGTGCAACAGAGACCATATTACTGCCACTCTACCAGCTTCATATACTGTTTTTTTTTTTTCTTTTTTACTTACTTGGTACAAAGTAGCATTTTAATTATATAATATATAGTCGCAATAACTAACAAGATCGAATACTTTTTCCATGTTTCTGTTCCTTGAATTTCAGTTGTAAGTTACTGCTGTATTTTGAATAGAGAACATATTCAAGGCTTGTCTTGGAGTTGATTCTATTGGGAAGCAGTAGAAACTTTTAGGGGTGCTTCCCACTGGGAGGTACACACCCTCAAAGGGGACTGTGGGACTCCAGCTTCCTGCTCTCTTCTGTTTCCTGCACTATGTGCTCTCAGTGTGATATGTCTGTGTGACATGATTCTTGTTGCTTTATGCAACAAGGCTTCATGGGAAGAAACCTCTGAAACAAACGGCCAAAGCAAAAGCATACTTACTGTCTTTAGCAATTGATCATCTCTAGTGTCAGCAAGCTTGAGTATCTGGCCATCCACAGTCTGCATCAGAGGCAATCGCTTACCCTCTGAACTCCTGCTCTGCCAGCTGTTAAGTAGAGTTTCAGTGAGGAACTAATGGGCTGATGCATATTGCAGATCCAGATGTGGCAAGTACTCAGGGGTGTTTGGAAGGAATAAAGCTTATCTGGGTGTGTGGGTTCCATAGGATCTTGGTCTGTGTGAGCATGAAGAGAAACGGCCTTCTCTGAGACAGTTTTCAGTGAAACCACTCACCTTTATTGGGGATAACAAGGGTTATATAAACCTTGGAGCGTGGCTAGAGCTGTTAGGGCTGAGTGTGCATTATTGCCTGGTGCCAAAGTTCTGGGAACATTTTATTTTCAGGAAGAGGAATTTCAGGTGCTTGCTGGACATGTCCTTAGAGGGAGACAAGAAGTTACACCTGTAATCTGGCCACCAGGCTATGTTACTACCTCAAGGGTAGCAGAGGTGGGGGTCATACAGGCTACATGCCCCAAGCATGCAGACCCCAACCAAGAATGGAACAGTCATACTCCTGTCAGTCTCAGACGTATCTCCATCCCACTCTTGCTGCAGACTGGCTCCTCTAGCCCCATAGCTTTCCAGGCCCACAGTGCTTTCTCTCTTCATCCTCTTTGCTGGGTAGAGAAGCCCTTGGAGAATCAAGATACCTCTTTGCTTTAGACCGGCATCTGGAGCTCAGAACAGAAGATACTAAGGGAGATTTGTTTATTCTAAGACAAGGCCTCACTCTGTAGCCCAGGCTGGCTCTAAACTCACCATCTGCCTGCCTTGTTTTCCTCCATGCTGAATGACAGGAATCCACCATTGCATCAGGCTCTGAGGTTTTTGAGAAAAAAAAAATTAGATTTGAAAACATGTTGAATAATATCAGAAAAGAGTAGGAAAAGCTGAAGCCAAGAGCCAGTGAATCACGACGGAACCAGTGGCTTCCTCAGAGCCTCACTGTTAACATGAAATAATTGGATCATATTCTTGAAGATTTACCAAGACACAGTTGCTTACAGCCCGGCTAACTGATGTAAAATGCCTGTATTCGAGGCTGAATCTAACTTTAAGAAATCTATTTTTTTCTTTTTGCAAGCTAAATATTTTAAGTATACTAGGAAGCATGACTTTTTTTTTCCCCACGAGACGTGGGAAGGAGCGGGCAGAATTCGAACACGTGCACAAGAGAGACCCGCACCCTCTGCAGGGGGCCACCTTATGGGCTGCGCCACCGCCGGTTCGCTGGGAAGCATGACTTATTAAAGGTATTCATAATCAATTGTTCTGTAAAGTGGATACTAACTCAGTTCCTTCCCTTTGGCAGCATTAGGGTTCAAACCCCAGGCCTTGTACATCCTAGAACATCTTCAGCCTCTAACTCACTCAAAAAAAAAAACATTATTAATCTGGATGTCACATATCTAGATTTGTCCAGACTGGGAGCATAAGAATATATGTGCAATAAGACCATAATTATATTTTTTAAAGGTTATAACAGAGCAGTCAGGATAACCATTTCCTCAAATGAAGAAGAGAGAATTGATGTCAGGCCTTGTATTCAGCACGTCCTGTAATCTTGGAGGAGAGGGAGTCAGCGTTTCACTAATGAGATTTGCAGATGGCTTTAAGTTGAGAGGCATTGTAAACAACAGGAATGACTGAGACATGATACAAGAGGCTCTGGAAAGGTTAGGAACATGGACAGGAAACCAAATGATTCAGCTCAGAGTAACGCAAGCCAATCTGACATCTGGGGCCAAACAAGAAATACAGATACGCCGCAGAAGAGACAAACGTGCAAAGTAGTCATCTCAAGGCTACTGGGGGGGGGGGGGGGGGGGGGGGGGGGGATTGGCAAGATGAGAGCACACGTGGGGAAGAGGGAGATAGATGTTGTTAAATTCCCATGTCCGTTCAGTGCTTTGCTTGCTAAGTCTTCTGTGACCATGTTTAACCCTCTCTGTGAGTGTAGAACAAGTCACAGTGCTTCTCTTGAAGATTGCTTGTTCAAGGGAGCTCCTTAGTGAAATAAAAGGCCAGCCTCACTCTAGCTGTTCATGGTGTTGCAGAAGGTCAGCAGTATAGGGAGGGAGTCGTGTGGAAGGAACAGGAATCTTTTAAAAGCTTTAGCAGGAGAGGTCACTTACCACACACTCACTGGACCATTTCCAGAGATGCTGGAACAACTTCCCAGCTATTTGCATCAGCATCCTGGCCTGGGAGTCTGGCTTAAATAAAAGTAAGATGCATTCTCATGATGGTCTACACAGGCGATCTGTTTTACTTTTTCTGTTGGTGGCCCTCTTCCCATCCTTAGGTGCTCTCATGTTAGCCGTAGGAACAGCCTTTTGCTTGGCTTGGCTCACCTAGTATCCTTCCTCTTGCTATAAAGGTATAGTGTCTGTGTCAGTGAATCAAATAAAAACCACTGGTGATATTGGCTAATTTATCTCCAGTTTTTTCTTTTTATACTTCTCATTTTTCTATTATGGGAACTGTATATACAAGGACCTGGTTTCTCTAATACTGGGGTCTAGTGAGGACTTTGGGGGGATGAGAAGGAAAAAGATGCAATTCGAGCCCCATCCTGAGGAGAGCAGAGCATGAAAGTGAAGGATGGAAGGAGTGAGTTGGGAAACAGAACCTTGTGAGATACATCCATGGCTCACCTCAGAAGTCTGAGGTTCAGTGTATCCTTTGTTCCTGGGGATAGTTGCCTTCTAACCCCACTGTATTTGTCCATTTCACATCCCAGTGAAGATACTGAGTCAGCCCTTGTGTATAAAGAAACGTACTGTTCTTGAAAACTTAAAGAACTCATTCATTCATCAGCACATGTCTCCCGAGTGCCTCTAGGGTCCCAGATCCTGACCTTCCTACACAGGATGCTGCTGTGAATACAGCAAGTCTCTCTGGCCTTGTGGGCCTGACATTCCAGCAGGGGGAGACAATTAATAATGGACACAATAACCAAGCATAGGATAGTAAAAATGATCCGTGCTAGGGGAAAGAAAGACCGTGAAAGAAAGACCTGGGAAGGCTGGGATGCGATGAGTTATGATAGTAAACATGGCAGATAGTCATCAGTTTTGAAGAAGGCACTTGTATAGACTTGAGATTAAAGTGTGGGGTTGGCCTTCTTGATAGCGGGGGGGGAGGGGGGGGATGAACAATAGAGCTTGTTTGGCATATCTGAGCAACAGTGAGGAATCCAGGCTCTTTGAAACACAGTGTGCGGGAAAATAAAGGATATAAGGCCACTGAGCCTAGGACTGTGAGAGCCTTCATGTAGCTTTGGCTTCCTGCACCCCTATGTGCGTGTCCCTGTTTGTGTGTGTGTGTGTGTGTGTGTGTGTGCCTGTGTGTGTGTGTGCCTGTGTGTGTGTCCCTGTGTGTGTGCATGTGCCTGTGTGTGTGACAGTGTGTGTGTGCCTGTGTATGTGCATGTGTGTGTGAGAGTGTGTGTGCATAGGTGTGTGCCTGTGTGTGTGCGCGCATGTGCCCGTGTGTGTGTGTGTGTGTGTGTGTGTGTGTGTGTGAGACAGTGTGTGTGCCTGTGCCTCTGTGTGTGTGTGCATGTGCATGTGCCTCTGTGTGTGGGGGAGGCGCATATGAAGGGTAGCAAATGCTACCACATGTGCACATTTCTGTGGGGGCCAACATCAGCTCTAACTGAACCTAGAGGTTACCAATGCAGCTAGACTGGCTGTCTGGAAAGCCAGAGTGTTCTTGTCTCTGCCACTCTAGTACTGTGATTATAGAGTGGTGCTGCTGTGCCCAGCTTTGATTGGTGCTGGTGTCTTTATTCTAAGTTCTTATGCTTTCAAGGCATGCACTTTTGAGGTATCACTCCCATACCCCCCCACACACACACACACAAACCATCTGATTGCTTTTTTAAAGGCTTATTTGAGCTGTGGTACTGAGGATAGACAAGAGGGGATGTAGGCATAGATGCTAAGTATATTACAGTAGTGTAAAACCAGCAGGGAGAGAGAAGATTGCATGGTGAGTATATGTTGCCAGCACTATGGAGATTTAGATGTGCATTGTAAGAGAAAGAGAAGAGAGATGATGTCAAGATTTTTGGCATGAATTCTAGATGGATCCAGTTGCTATTAACTGAGATGGGAGTGGGAGGGCAGATGGGGGCCGGGAACATGCCTATAACAGCTGTGGAAGAGAGACTGGGAATCTTTCTGACATGTTGTGGTTGAGTCGGTGTCTATGCAATGCCCAAGAACAGATGTTGAGTGAGCAGAATGTCTAGGTAAGCCCGGAGTCCTGGAGGGACAAACTAAAGAGCCACCAGGGCATTCAAAGATGTCATTCAAATCCATAAAGCTGGAGATTACCAAGGATTTGAATTACAGAGCAAAGAATCCCAAGAAGTGAGCCCTCGAAGTGTTCAGAGACCATGGAGAAACAGCTGAGGCTGCTGTGATATCTGAGGCCTGATGCCATTGAAGACTGATAGGACAGAGGGAGTGACTAGCCACACATGAGGCTCGGAAGACTCGGCCCAAGGCTTGGCTATGCAGTTTGGCAAAATGACAATCATCGGTGACGTCGACGAACAGTTTTGATGTCGGGGTATAAAGACTAACGGGAACAGGTTTAAGAAAGACCAGGAGAAGGGGAATCGGGAAGGAACTTGGTGAATAGTCTCATCGTGAGCACCAAAGCAGGGCTGGAGTGATCTCTAGAGGGATCTGTGTGTTCCCTTCAGGAGGCACAGTGGCTACATTAGAAAGAAACATAGCTGCAGAAAGTGTTGAGGGAGTTCTGTGAAGAGTGAGGATGTGTTGGGGGAAAATGCAAACCAGAGTCTTGGTACCACCCTCTCTCTTACTGTCTCTAGACAGTAAGTCACCTTAGCTCTTTGGTTCCTTGCCATGGTCTTGGCTTGAATAGATCTGTCTTACCTTTTGCACGGTCCTGGCTTGCCTTTATTGCTTAGGATCCCTGAAGCAGAAAGGCCATCAGTCTCCCAGTTTCTGCCAGGGACCCCACCTTCCTCATCCACTCTCCACAATGCTCATATTTCCAAAATGCAGAGTGATGGTCCCTCATCCTTGCTTGGTGCCCTTAGTGGCTGCTCATCACATGTCCTAGAGACATCTGATTCTCTTGGTCTAGCCTAATGATTCCTTTACCTTCTGGCTTTACCACAAAGCTACCTTGATCTTTAAACACTCCAGGCTTTCTTTGAAGTCTTTGGATAAGGAAACCTTATCCAAAGTGATTGATAGGAGAAGCCACTAAACCAGCTTAAGAAGGCAAAGCAGACCATTTGATTTTTAAGCTCCATTAAACCAGAAACAGAAGGTCCTCCCCTTCGTTCCAGTATTCCTTATGTTCATATTATACCAGATATTATCTCCTTTTATCTAATGTGTGTACATAACAGCTCTGCTCACAGTTCCTTGGCCAGCCTGTCTACTTGACTTCAAGACTCCTTGTAGACAACTGTGCCTTACTTCTTTGACTTCTCTGTACATCCCCTCGTGAGGCCATGGGTACTAACCATGTGGTGAGGCTCTGAAGACTGACATCTCCAGCTCCAGCGTCTCTTTTGAGATCTGAGTCATAGTCAAAGATAGATGCCCCAGAGTCTGTAGCAACCCCAGGGTGGCCTCTAAGCTGAACACTGATCTTCACCACCCAAATATTTGTCTTTCTTCTCTCAATAGATATCAAACTCTCAGTGTAGTTTTTCCAGAGCTGACTGGACTGGCTGACCAGCAAGACTCAGGGGTCCCCCTGTCTCTGCCTTCCTAGGGCTGGGAATATTGGTGCCCCTTGGGTTTTATGTAGGTTCTGGGAATCCAAACTCAGTTCCTCGTGCTGCATTGTTCTCCCTAAAGATCTGGAAGATCACGTCTCTATTTCAGTGGGTAAGAAAATCTATGTTCAGAGCTGGGTGTGATGATATGGAGGCAGGAAGATCGGGAGCCCAAGGTCATCCTCAGCTACAGAGTAAGATGGAGGCAGCATCGGCTACAAAAAAAACTCCATTTCAACCACTCTGTACCCCAACAATTGAAAACAAAGCCTATATATGTGCAGTGGTCAAAATGTTCCCTAGATAGTAACTTGTTAGTCTTCACGACAAATTTTTTCAATTAACAACTATGATAATCACTCACTTTGTAGAAGGGGAAACCAAGGCACAACAAGGTTGAGGAATATGCCCAAAGTCACACAGCTTACTGGGGCTGAGACTCAGACACCCGATCTTGGCATTCATGTATTTAACCTACACGAATCTGTCTTGTTGTATCCTTTGATTCATCCTTCACACACCCTATCAGATGAATAATCAATTCCATCTCTGAAAATGTCCCAAACCTACCGGCTGTCATAATAATTTCACGAACTTCTTGTTCTACTGATTCTTACCTCCCTAACTCTCCATCCTGGGTCCTTCTTCCCAGAAAAGCCAGGACTCAGCTTCACTGTAATTTTTTCCTGACCGCTTTCCTGGGCTCCCCATTTGAATTCTATTCCACCCTGGTTTTTCTCTCATCATTTCCTTCAACATTAGATTTTATAACGGAAAAGGATGCATTTGTGTATCTTTTAAAGTAAGCATCATGAAAGCAGAGGTCTTCATCACATTCTCCCGTATGCCCAGCACTGGGCACACAACAGAAACTCTATTACACTGGAGGATGAGCTGATAGATCAACGAGAAATATGTAATACATGAGTGTGTAAGAAATGGGTGTTAAGCGAAGTTTCATCTCTTTAGGATGAGCTAACTGGACTTGTATCAATTAGTGACTATTACACAATTCATGCTTTAGAAAAGTAAAATTTATTTTCATCATTTCAGTGAAGGACCCTGTGGAGTTCTAGTGAGTATACCCCCATCTACTAAAAAACTCCATCCAGACTTCACACCCTGCTCAGCACGTCAGACCAACGATGGGGATTGGCTCCAGCTAAGCAAATTGTTCTTCTCTCCCTATTTAGAATTTAGAATCTGGAAATAAACAAACAAAAACAGGTCTATAAGGTATCCTCAGTCATCTACTCTTCAAATATTTTTGAGCATCCATGATGAAGTAATCACTGGAGATGTCATGATTGACAAGGCATTTTATGGTTCTCTGGAGCATGCCTGTGAGTAAAGCTTCTATTGCAGTTCTCTGTGAAGTTCTGTGCTGGAGAAGAAAGAAGTACCACAAGGGCCTCTTATGCAAAGAGAGAAGGCGGAGAAGGCTGTTCAGGGAAGCTGACATCACAGATGAGAGAAGGCTCAATAGATCCAGAGGGAATAGAGGTGAGGCAGAGAGCAGTCTGGGTACAATAATACAAAATGCAAGCAGTATATTCAGTCTGGGTTCCAAAGGTGAAGAGAAGGTTCCGGAAGGATAGAGACCCATCATAAAGGCTTTGTCAGCCTGACCCAAGTTTAAATTTTTTTCTAAAGGCTGTAAGGGCTCTTGACAAAGATTTTAGATTCCTATTGGTGGTCTAGAAAGATCCTCATGGTCTTGCTTGGAAAAGATGTGACAGTGAAGAGATGGCTGTAGAAGTCTAGACAAGAGAGGAGGACAGGAGTAAGTTGGTGGCAGTGGGAGGGATGAGAGATGGTAGACACTGATTGTAGGGCAGAGATGGGAAAGGAAGAGGCGTTGGGGAGGATGCCGAAGCTTACGGCCTAGACTAGCAGAGGAGATGAGGGTCCCATGTGGCAGTGTACACACAAGGAAGAGGCTGGTGGGAGCCGTGGATATAAGCAATGTCTCAGTAGGATTGAAGTCAAGCCACGGGGGTACATAGTACCCAGTAAGAAAAATATTGGTGCACAGATGAAACCCTGAGTAACTCCAACATCCAAATATCTGGGTGAGGAGGTGGAGCCCACCAAAGAATTGGATGGAAAGTGTAGTTGAAACTAAAGAATGAGTGACATCATGCAAGCCAAGGGGTAAGACCTTTTCTAGAAGATTCTGGGGAATGTCAGCATTCTAACAAGAAGATCTGAGCAAGACTAGCTTTAAAGTAATTGATCACTGGTGAATATTCATCAGTGGCATAGCTATTGTTTCTAAGGATCTCACGTACAGCATGCTTAGCCTGGTGCTTCACCACAGATCCCGGAGGAGGAGCCTTACTGGGCTGTTCTGAAGTTGGGTTTCAAATGTGCTTGTTTCATGGCAGTCTGTGATATGCACTTGAATGTCAGAGTTGAAAATGTGGGGAAAAGTACATAAGAAACATTTATCTTTAAAAGTGCCTTGCAACTTGAAGAAGAGAACTAGCAAGCCACTGAGTTAGCATTCTCTGTGTGTTTATGACCCATCAAGAACTGCCAGAGAGTGACTTGTGAGCAAGAAGAAAACTATGTGGCCTGCTGGTCATCTCTCAGAGCGTCCAACTGCTGAAGGTCACTCTGCAATCAAAAGATATTTTTCCCTCATCAGTAGCCATATGTCGGGAAGTGGAAACAGGCTACATCATGTTTGTTAAACAACTACACATGAGAGCCAGTGTGTGGTCACTTTTTTCCAGTTTATTTTCAACAGTGTGAGTGTTCCTAAGAAGCCTCTGTGGAGCTGGAGCTGGTACTTTAATCAGAATTTGATTGTATTTTCAGTACTGGTCACATCTCCACCCCCTCTTTCTTCTCGGCAACAGCCTCTCCCATGTCTGATTTCTACTCCTCCACCTGAGTGTGTAGTTGATTTAATATACACGGGGGACACATTCTGGGGAAACGTGATGCTCCCCAACGGCAGCATCTCCAAGATCAGGTGTCATTTAAACACTCAGGCAGACCCTAAGCCAGAACACCCAGGCAGGCAACAGAAGGGTCCGCACTGTTAATTAAGTCTGTTCAGAAGGACTCTGCTTCTTAGCCTCTCGAGGGCTATCCACTCTCCTCAAGATGATGTGCCGAATCCCCTGAAGCAGAAGGGCCTGGAAAAACCGAGCAGTGTTTACCAAATGCTTTCCATTTAAAACTTTTGATGAATGGTTATTGAATGGGGTGAGCGGGGGCGGGGGGGGGGGGGGACGACACACAGTGAAGGCGTTTGCGGTCACAGCCAACTACTACCTATTCTTGGGTCCAGGACAGGAGGTCCAGACATAAAGTATGAGCTGAGCCTTTTCCTCCTCACTGGATTAACACAAGGGGTGCATAGGCAGGTGAGGGAAGCTGTAAATCCCAGTCCACAAACATGGGGGTTAAAGAATCTCTCCACTTTCCTCTAACAACTTAATTTCCACTGCCAAGCTCCTATTTCTTTTTGCTGGCAGAAGAAACACAGAAAATGAAAAATGCGTCACCTCAGTGTCCCTGGGCTCCAGGAAGTTGTTGATGCCCGAGCCCAGCCAAGGCCTCTGCAGGAAGCCCACCTGGCCCTGGCTCCTTGACCCACCTCATTTATCTCTGTGGCAGCCTCCCTTGGTTGAGACAGCTCAGGCCCAGCCACCTCCAAGTCTGTCTGCCAAGTGCCCTGGGGTATTGTGTACTGAAATCACTCTCCTTGGAAGCAGGGCTGGCTCTCAGCTCCTAGAACCCACAAATCCGTCTCCCTGTCTCCTCTCCTGTTACCTCCTGCCAGACAAACAGGATCTCTGTGGAGTGTGGGAAATTGCTTCTTTGGTCCCTTAAATAACAATAAAAAGAATCCTCTTAGAACTAAGGCCTCTGCTTCTGAAGGTGGGAGGGAAAATTTTAATTTTGTGTCTTGTCTACACAGTTCCTAGTCAGCTACAGTCTTCTTAAGGTGGGGAGGGAGAGGGAAAGAAAACACAATGAGATGGATACAATGATAAAGGATACATTTTTGGGACCACCCACAGTGCTACTTCCCAGCATCCCCCAGTGCTGTAAGGGAATACCACAGTCTATGGGGAATACCCTCTATCCACATGTTCTGTGATACAGTGGAATACCCTCTATCCACATGTTCTGATTTCTGTGGGCCCAGGGGCCCATGGCTTCCCAGACAGACAAGGATACCAAATTACAGGGGAGGGCTGGAACCCCGGGAGTAAAAAAAAACACCCCCTTAGCAGAGAAAGAAGCTCTTGGTACACTGACTCATGGACGCACCATAAGAGTCAGGTGCTAAGTGTGGTGAGCGTCTGAACAAAACTTTCTGTGGCATCCCTCCTGAGTCTATCTGTGGTATCAGGGACACGGGGCTGATGGTGTACCTCCCAGAGCAAGGGTGGAGAGAGCTGCATCTTCTCAACCCACCTCTACCACACAGGAAAATGAAACTGAAGAGTAGGCCACAGAAGGTAGAGTTCTTGCTGTCCTTGCCCCTCTGGATAGAGACCTGAGTTAGGAACACTGGAGGCCATGAAGCAGCCAGAGGGAGAGGAGATGACCTAAGATCTATCAGCAGCCACAGGACAGCAGAGAAACAAGAGAAATCCAGGTGGTAGCCTGAGCTGTGCCCTTCCCTGCCTCCTGCTCGGATAGCCACAGGGAAAGAAAGATGCCCTCATACAGGAAGGAGTTGGGGCTGGGCAAAGGGACTATTGTTTTAGCAGAATAGTGGCAAGCTATTGAAGAACAGTAGGCAGAAGGAGCTAGGCAGGATTTCCACGTCCACCTCCTGTCACTGCCGCAACACAGGGACGGGTCATATTTTAGTCCATACACCCGCCATATTGGAATAAGGAGAGGCTTGGGTCCCAGTGGACCTGGGTTTAAGCTCTAGTTCTGTTACTTCCTAGTCATAAAGTTCATGGAAGCCTCTGTCTCTAAACGAGCATAGTAGTGTTTGAAGGTATCACGTGTACCTCCTGCCATATAAGCACCCATGGAAGAAAGACTCTCTTGCTAACTGATTATAATAATCTGATTTCTCCTGGGAAACTCCAGGGTAGGAACCTGGAGCTAGGAGACTCTGAGTTCTTGCTTCTAAGAGCCTTTGCTGGACCAGATGAGAAAAGAGTATAATCGAATGCCCGATGGGTGACTTCTATAAGACCTTGGACAAGTGGTCACTCTGCTTACTCATCAAAGTCCAGTGCTCAGGTCACCATGCTTCCCCTGGGCACGCTGGACCTGAGTCTGCAGAAGTGATAGCATTTGCTGAACTTGAGCTGTGAACAGCTGCTCTGGGCTAGAAATAACTTTTCAAACGATGAGGCCCTTTGCCAGGGCAGAGGCAGAGCTCTCCGTGAGCCTGGAACCACAGGAACATCTAATAGAGAGGTCTCCTTTCACAGTGACACCCTGTATTCTTGTACCTTCCAAACAGGGGGATGGCCAATTTTTAGAACAGACTCTTGGAACTTTTTTTTTTTTTTTTTTTGGAACAAAGACACAGAGAAAGGTTCAAAGGAAAGTGAGACCGCGGTAATTTATTAAGGTGAGATGGGTCCATCAAATCTAAATCCCAGTAGGAACTGTAAACTCTGGAACTTTCGAGCTCTGTCTGCCTCCCTGCCTCCCCCTCTCCCTGTCATCAAGAGTATTTGTGGATGTGGTAGCCAAATCTGTGTCCTCAACCCACGGGCCAACCGAGGAAAGCAATACTCCTCGGTGGAAAGTCATAAAAATGAAGACATCCTAGGAAAGCAGATGGACTGCCATTACTGATTTTTTTTTTTTTTTTTTTTTTTTGACCAGAAAAGAAGAGCCATGGAAAAGTCCTGTCACCAAGTAGGACCTACAAGCCCAAAACAAACAAACAAACAAACAAACAAACAAACAAACAAACTTGTAACACACAGAATGCAAGATGCTAACAGGAATAGCACCTGGCCTGACCCAGGCTCAAAGGGTTAAATGTGTAACAGATGGCAGATCCAGGACTGAAACATAGGGCCTCAACTACCTTCCCATCGGAACCATCCCATTCTCCAGGCAGCTGGCCCAAAGACACAGGAGAACACACTTTCAGAAAGGGCTCTAAGCCTCTTAAGGAACTGGCACCCATGAGACACTAATATTTTCACTTGGAGACTAGGGGTGAGAGTAACGCTGCGTATTGACTCTAAGGGGGCAGGGAAGCCAAAAGGAATACATTCTGCCTCTCGTTTCTGATTGGATGATTCTCTAAAGCTCATGTTTGATTATTTGTTTGTGTACTTCATTATACTTCAGACAGAAGCCATAGTATAATGATTAGATAGATCCAATATTCAGGTTACAGTGTTTATCATGTGACTTTGCTTAGAAGCGCCTGACTGTGCCTGACCAGGTTCCAGCTGCAGCAAGCCACCATTTAAAACTCATTTTGTTTGTGGAAGAGTGAGCTCTAAGCCCTCTGTCAGAAGACAGCAATGGTCCCTTCTCATCACGCTATCTGTTGCCCGGACTCTGGGGCCTTATGGTCAGGGGAATTGGCAGAGACTGTTGTAAGATGAGTTATTTTTATTATAAACGTAACCAGTGAATTAATCTGGTGGCTGTATTTCCTTAACCTTTGCTAGTCCCCCAATAACCACACAGAGAAACCAGGATTGATTTCGAGCTGCACCTCAATAGCTAGGTAAATGATTATATTAACCCCTAAGCCATCTGGCTACCTCCCAGCCATGATCCTAATACTTGCATATTATTGTCGATCTGGCTCTTTAGGCTTCAGATGTTTTATCTCTGTTTAATCTCTCTCTCTCTCTCTCTCTCTCTCTCTCTCTCTCTCTCTCCCTCCCTCCCTCCCTCCCTCCCTTTCCCTCCCTTTCCCTCCCTTCCTTCCTTCCTTCCTCCCTTCCTTCCTTCCTTCCTTCCTTCCTTCCTTCCTTCCTTCCTTCCTTCCTTCCTTCCTTCTTTCCTTCCTTCCTTCTCTCCTTCCTTCTTCCCCTGGGCTGGCAGATGTCCCGCCCTATTCTCTCTTCTGCCCAGCCATTGGGTAATCAGCATTTACTGACAAGGCAGGGAATAAATGGAACGGATTGTTTACACAAACTTGAGACAAGAGATTCTTGGTGTAAGCATGACAATGCTGTGTCCAGACTGAAACAAGATATAGGAACGGAGAAATCAGCATTTGAATAACACAAAGGTAAACTTTACACAGTGCACAAAAAACGTACTGCCTGCAGATTGTTCCTCAGATCTGAGAACTTGCTGACTGGGGACTGAGGGAGAATCTAGGAGCTGGGGTCTCTCAGTGCTCTAGCCAGTTCAGCTACTGTAACAGAAGCTCTCTAGAGACTGGGCGTCTTGAACAACAGACGTTTACAGTTTTGGAAGCTGGGCAGTTAAGGACTGAAGTGTGGATCCGAGATCAGAACTGAGCCTTCTTGTGGCACTGTTTAGGAGGTTGAGGATCCTTTAGGAGGTGGAGCTTGCTGGAGGAAGGACATCAAAGTGCTGGGACTGAGAATTTATAACCTCTCCCTATTTTCCAGTCAGTCTCTGTGCTTCGAGTTGACAGTTGAAGATGTGATATCTCAGCTTCCTGGTCCCGCAGCCTGCTTGTCCCATCCCCTTCCCTGTATCGATTCCTCTCCTGAAACCATAAGGTCAAATAGCTGTTACCAGCGCAAAGGTGCAGGTCCTTGCACCTATAGATCACGAGGGAAACCAGGAATGGTAATCACACAGGAGTGTCTCCTCAAAGCAGGAAATTCCTATTTTATACCCAAAAGGCTGGAATGGACATTGCCAGTGACCTTGGGACCTGTGCTATCCTGTGGAGCCAGACCTCACCTAATTCCCCCCCTCGGAAGGTCTATTCCAGACTTTCCCTCCCTAGACCTTTGTCTTTATCTCTCCACTAATACAACTCATCCTTAGGGGAGATCTCACTATACTTAATAACCTGCTGGCTTCTTTGCTATCTCTGTCAGAGACCACACTAGATCCCATAGAACCTGTCTTCATGGTCACATGTACTTTGTAAAGATGTTTCATACATCAAGCTTTCTTGTGCATCTGTGTATGGCTGGCTTTGTATGTTAGTTTGACACAAGCTAGAATGATCACAGATCCAGATCCAGCTGTCAGGTGTTTTCTTAATTAGTGATTGATGTGAGAGTGTCTGGTACATTGTGAATGGTGCCATCCCTGGGCTGGTAGTACTGGGTTCTGTAAGAAGGCAGTCTGAGCAAGCCAGGGCAAGGAAGCCAGTAAGCAGCACTCCTCCATGGCTTCTGCATCAGCTCCTGTCTCCAGGCTCCTGCCCTGTTTCGGTTCCTGTCCTGACTTCCTCCAATGATGGATTATGATATGAAAGTATAAGCTGAATAAACCCTTTCCTCCCCAACTTGCCTTTTGGCCATGGTGTTTTGTCACAGCAATAGCAACCCTGACTAAGACAACCTGGAATTGGACTGATTATTGCCTAAAAACCTTTTTCCAAATTGTACTGTGTTTAAACATGCTGGCAATAAACTGCCTGGCATCAGATTCTCCAGAACGTTGATCCAGTTTGACTAAAAGTTTTTATTCTCACTTTTTTCCAGTTAGTTTCCCTGCCTGCTGTGACACCTGAAGGGGATGCCCTCTCCCCATATGCACACACACACAGAGACACACACAGAGAGACACACACAGAGTTGCCTTGGTCATGGCTCCTTACATGTGGCAGAAAAGATAACTACTATAGAATACTTTCCTTGCTTTTTGTTGCTGAGTTGCTTTTGCTGATGATTCTAATAAATAGTACCCACTTCCTAAGGAAATTCGTACTAGAAATTTACTAATATTCATATTCAAAATTAACTACTGTAAGGTGTGTCTTTGAATGGGTTATAGAGACCTTATCCATCCTCGTTCTGATTCTGAGGTAGACAGACACCCTTCCCCCTGTCCTTCTATTATGATGTACTGCTTCTGTACAAGCCCCAAAGTAATAGAGACAACTGATTCTTAGACTGAATGTAGCC
Organism: Arvicanthis niloticus; assembly: GCF_011762505.2. NCBI lineage: Eukaryota > Metazoa > Chordata > Mammalia > Rodentia > Muridae > Arvicanthis > Arvicanthis niloticus. Next base: position 17,172,708 of record NC_133437.1, read on the forward strand.
ATCTTTTGCTACTTTGTGGGTTTTTCTTTCTTCCACCCTTTCAACCCCCTAACACTAGATAGGGGGGAAAAAAAGGATAGAGGGAAAGTGACTACTTCCTGCTGATTAGGGGTATCAAATTCTTTAGGGCAAGTTTTATCTTCATCATTAAGATATCTAATTTCTTCTTCTTTGCACATGACTATTTAACAAACTGTAAACAACCAACAACCTACCTCACCTCTTGGGACCCTGGCATTTATATACTCTCTGAAAATCCCCAGAATTCTAAATGTCACACAATTGTAGAAACTATCTACCATTGGTAAAAATCACCTCCTTGCTAGAGCACAAGGCAAATCATAGTCAGCTGCTGTGGACACACTGAAGCGCCCCAAGTCTTACACCTGGGATTAAAATCAAAACATATTCTTATTCTGTGTTTTTAAAAGAAACCACAACTCCAAAGTTGTCACCAAAACTGGTCTCCAAAACTGTGCCAAAACAATTTCTCTTTATATCCTGATTATTTACTGTGTGACAGTAACAGAAAGCCAACCACCACCCCTCCTAATCCCAGGAGAAGACTAGGATTGTAACATAGACTTGTAGAGACATAGACAGTATGTAAGGGTAGCCATTTACCATTGGTACATAGAGGCACATGACTCACTGTGACTTAAATGTCTCAAGAAAGAACTAATTGGGATTGTTAACTTTTTCTAATCACCTGAAAAAAAAGTATCCTAGGTAAACCAAGAGTACTGCTTATAAGGTTTGCTAATTAGGACAAATTTAAACTTTATGAGATTTCCAGTTAAAAGCGTTAGTGTGTGGTATGGGGAAAGGGCTGACTAGAGAAGTCAAAACTAACATGAGGCTTATAGGGAAATATCTCATTAACCTACCAATGTGCTCTTTAAAATAATGTTTGTCTGATTGCATTAAAAGATAATTTACTTTTTTTCAGATAGGATCTCTTATAGCCCAGGCTAGCCTTCTGTCTTCCCCTTCTGAATGCTGAGATTACCAGCATGCATCCTTATACTTTGATAATAAAAATGGAAACAGAAAAACATTAAATTAAATGAAGACAGTTTTGAGATAGATTTGGAAAGTCCCTGTTGGGCACTTTTGTTTACGTTATTTTGTTCTTGAAAGAAAAAAAAAAGAAAACCCAAACTAATATATGGCTGGTCAGCATCTGCTCTGTGTCCTAGAAGCTGCAAACTGCTGGCTACCTGTCTTCTCTCAGAGGTACCACCTCCTGCCTGAGCCACTGATGTCAGACTTCCTCTTTAAGGGCACAGAGTATTTCTTTCAAAGTCTATGGCAAAGTTTAGTGCATAGATAAAAGCAAACTACTTTAGTTGGAAAAGAGGCTGGAGCCAGATCCCTGCTTGCTCACCCACTTCCACTAACACTAATTAATTAGTTAATTAATTAGTCTATTCATCAATTCAATACTATGAACTGAAATTTGGCCCCAAATCCATCAACAGTGTAATTCCAGATCAGGCTGCCTGGCTCAAATCGCATGTCTTTATAACCTCCATCCACTATGTTAATAGAATGAAATTTCTAAGGATCTGATCTGACCTCATCTTTCTCAGAACAGTCGGGGCCGCTCTGCTTATCTTCTCACTGACATTCCATCTCCTCGTGTCCTTCAGAGCTCTTTCACGAAGCATTTTCCATGTAACCTTTTGATGCTTGGAGCTGAGTACCACAGGCATCCCCACATACTGGGCACTCCTGTCCACTCACTTCTGATTGTTGTTTGCCTAGACGCCCCTGCTTCCCCATCCTCACTGTGCTAATTTACTCCTTTGTGTAAACGTTACCCCTTCTGCTAACGCTCCTCTGACTCCCACTGCCTTCCTTCCCCAAGCTGTATGACCCATGGTCTGTCCATGCTGTTGTTCCTCAAAGGCAGATATCTTACTTTGTTGATCTTGTCATTGCTGGTATCCAAAAGTCATCAATATACCAATGATTAGTCTTATGGTTTGAATATGAAATGTCCCAGGCTTGTGTTCTGGGAACTTGGTTGTAGCTAATGGGTTTGGGGGAAGTGATGAGATCAATGAACTGATCAATTATTGATTCCTTGATAGATTCATAAGATGCGATAGTTGGAGGAAGCAGGTCTTAGGGCTTTCACCTGTTTCTTTCAAGTACTTTCCACAAAGACAAAAGTCTTAATTAACACAGTTAGGAATGTTAAATTGGTCATATGTAAGTGTGCATGTGTGTATGAATGCATGCATTCATGCATGTAGGTATGTATGAGTAGGAATGCATGCATGCATATATATGCATGTATGTATGTGTGTGTATGTATGTATAGTTTTAATACAGAGCTTGCTATGTAACACTGGCTGGCTTCAAGTTCATAGTACTGGGATTCAAGCTCAGCCTCCTGACTACTGGGATTATTGGCATGCACTTATATTATTTCAGTAGACCAACTCCAATTAATATGTGTTAGCTGTCTTAGATGCAGTTTTTAAAAATACCATCTTATCTACATTCTGTGCCTGATTGACTAGTTATGTCTGCTACAGAGCAGAGTTTGGGGAGTGAAGGCATGCTTGCTATATTTCTTTCTTTCTGGCAGTAGAAGCATAATAATATTTGAACTAATGCATTTTTTTTAAAGAAATGAATGGATATTTTTCTTTAAAGTTATGAAATTTCAGCTTCTAGTAGTTAGGCTCAAGCTTACCTCGAGTTTAGCAAACATTTGCTGTTTTGATTTTCCTGAGTCTAAGGACATACCACCTTAAATGTGTTCTGTCTAGACTTAATTTTCTTAAGTGCTATTGGTATTGCACTTTGGAACCAAACTAATGTTCCAACATATGTAGGCTGGCAGGTATAACAGTCACACCAGTAACAAAAACGGACTTGTCTGGGAGCAGTAGTGAATAGTCTGTGGAAATTGCTGGTGCTACTTGCTGGACACTCATTTGGAGGAAGCCAGGAATAGCGAGTAGTGTGTCTTAGTAGTGACACTCAGACACCCTTTGTTTCTGTGCTCTGGAGAGATCTGAGACACAACTTGGGTCCTATGAGCTTTAGGGAAAACACTCTCTGAGGAAGACAACTGTTGAGAAGTAGCTGCCAGAGGGACAACTGCTTCTGTCACCTACCTTAGAGAATTGAATTAGTATCTTACCAGTTGTGTGGCATATAAGGGACGTTTTGTCCTGTTGGACTCTAAAGATCCAAAACCAAGGAACACGATCCCCCAGAGACACTCACGGACAGGACTCGCTGCAATAGCATGAGGTTTATTGATGAATTGATGAATTGATAGTGGCTGGTGCACCGGGGCTCTTCTGCTCGCAGGCAAGAAGAACCTCGAACTGAGCTTAAGGATAGTTTATATACAGAGTTTACAAGGACAGTTAATTACTTCTTTGGACAATATCAAAAAAAGATTTCAAATAGCTGGTCCCAAGCCTGGTTTCCTTCTCAGGCTCGGTTTCTAAGTAACTCAAATTTGCACCTTTATCTTTATAAACAGGAGAGTTCATTTAAGTGGCTTCTGTTTATTCAGGTGTAAGGGCTCATCGCCCTTATCCTGGGCCCTTCCCTCTGGAATGTTTGTTCAAGCCTTTGGACTGTACTCCTCCCGGGATGTGCCTGGGGGCAGCTAATATTTAAGTGTAAACCAAAACTCAAAACCTAAGAATCCTTTAATTTTTAAGTTCATCCTTCGACCTGAAATTACATTCTTACAGTCCAAAGTGGCTGTTTGAAGAGCCTGCTTTGAGAACACAGAGCATTGAGGTCCCAGGCTGGTTCCAAGTCTCCCTAAGCCATTTGACTGGTGGGGTCTGAGCAGTTTGCTCCTTGTTAGCAGCAAGGAGCAGGATGCAGGTAAGGAAGTGATCCTACTGTGGTGATCTCTAGACTTCCTTGGGGAAAGAAAGGTCATCAGTGTTTAAAGTTCTGTGTCAGATGGAAGTCAGACAAAGCAGGTGACCTGCTATCACCTGACTAACAGCTATTTGACATTTGTAATATTGAAGGTGTCAAATCATCCTGGAGAGTTGAGAGCAGGACTGACCTGGTTTTAGCTGGAGATATCTGCCCCTCTTCTAAACCCCTATTGCCTGGGGTCCTTCCTGATGCTAGAACTTACATAGTCAGAACCTTCCCAGCTGCCAAGTGTAGCTGCCTGCGGCCATGAATCAACTGGGTTCACCTCAAAGTGGGGCTGGGAATGAAAAGAAGGGTGAGAAAAGATATAGCCAAGACAAGAATTCTGATCAAGACTCAAAGTTTAATGTTCAGCTTTCAATAAAAAGGGGAAGCTCCACCTCCACCACCGAACCCCTTCTTGCTTCAGCCGCTTGGGTGAGGGGAACCCATCCTTAATCACAGCTGGAGGTGTCTCCAGGCAAGCTCAGTAGGCAGTCTATTCTGAGTTCCTGTAGGAGGCTGTAGTGCAGCCAAGGTGAGTAACACCTCCTGGGTCCTATTGTTTGGTCTGCTGTGGTAAACAAGACCTTTCCTGCCTTCTCCAGGCTGGGGGAAGGGCACAGCCAAGTATGGTGCACATGCTTCCTCCATCAGCTAGCTCCCCACGGGCAGCAACTCAGTTCTTCTTGGAGTGTTCAGTACAGATCATGAACCATCTGCCCCAGCTTCTTCCCAGGTTGCAGGTTTATCTGAAGAATTCTGCAAATTTCGCAGTTCTTTGGTCTCTCCACTGATCACACACATATCAGGACAATGGAGGTTTCTCTAATGGTAAACTCTCCTGGGCCGGACTCCTTTGAAATGTGTGATGTCAGCAGTGTTTCTGAGGCAGCATTAGTGCTGATTAAGCAGAAAGCCTTCTGGAAATCTCTTTCTCCGCTTCTCCTCTCACAGAGACGAGATCTAGCCTCCATAGAAGGATGATCTGCAAATGTTCTCTGGGCCTTTGTTATCAACAGCTTCACCAGCTGCTGCTGCTGCCTTCTCCATTTTCTCGACTCTGGCAGATGCCTTTTTTAAAAATGTATTTATGTATTATTATTTTAAATATGCAAATATGAGGGTGGCCAGGAGGATCCTGGAATTTTTCAGTGCAAATAGTAACTGACAGGGCCTAGTCCCCCTAGTTCCAGGTGGGCAGAACTGCCTCCAGATGCTCTGGTCACTCATCTTATTTGCATGGCTGCCTCCTGCCAGCTCAGACACAGCTGAGGGAGTTAGTGTCTAAGGAGGTTGAACTGTTTGTGTATTAACTGGTCATTAAGACAACAGCTCTGTGTATTACTTGTTCAGATCTTGCTATTTTTCTATTGTAGAGTGAAAAATTATAAAAATCATTTTATAAAATGTATATAGGCTTTTCTTTAGGCCTCACTTTAGAGGGCATGGAAAGTTTTCTCTGAAGCAAGCTAAAAATGTAGGCTGTCCGGTTTCAGGAACCGGCTAAACCACAAAGGGAAGAAAGGAATGCAAGTCATCTAGGTGGTGCTGAGAAACTAGTGACCATGATGACAGGGCAGGGCCGTGTCCGGAGCAACTGAGAAATAGTTGAGCAAGTGACAGGGCAAGGCCACAATGACAGGGCAAGGCCACAGTGACAAGGCAAGACCACATTTTTGAGAAGAATGAGTATACAGAGTGTTTTCCACATGACCCTGACTTACCTAGGTTGGGTTCCTCTGGGATTTTCTGCTATTTTGAGGGGGAAATGCAAGCTGATGAATGATACAAACAGTATCAACATGTCACTTATGTAAATTTGAAATTGTGAAAATGTATTCTACTCAGTTGAGAATTAAGGGTAATATACAAGCTAGACAATACTACAGAGGCCAGGCCAGGTGTAAGGAACCAGGTAGAAGGAACACCATGTTTCCCTAGGACTCTTGTTTCAGAACACAGGCATAAAAATCTGTATCTTAACCATTTTCACAGGATAAAGAGAACCCAGGAAGTGGGTCCCTCATCCACAGTCCCATTGCCTTTGATGCTGTTCAGGCTGGGGGCCAATGATCTGCTACCGCAGAATTCTAAACGCCTGTGTTTGTTTGCTGAAGCACTGGGTCTCTTCCAGGTGTCAGCTCAATTACCTGGACCATGTGTAGAATAAATGTGTGTTTTAGTTAGGGTTTTATTGCTGGGAAGAGACACTATGACCATGGAGACTCTAATAAAGGAAAATATTTAATTAGAGCTGGCTTACAGTTTCAGAGGATTGCCATCATGTGCAGGCAGACATGGTGCTGGAGGCGCTGAGAGGACTACTTCTTTCTTGATCAGCAGACAGTAGAGATCCGTTGGTTTTAGCTTTTGAGACCTCAAAGTCTGTCATCCCCTTGTGATGCACTTCCTCCAACAAAGCCACACCCACAACAAGGCCACACCTCTGAATAGTGCCACTCCCTATGAGCCATTTTTATTCAAACCACCACAGGCAGGCAGAATACATAAGCACCAAATTCATTACTTCTGGGAAGAAACAATAGAAAGGGATTCAGAAGGCATTCTACTGGGTTGTAACAGCATCTGTGTTTCATCACGTTAAAGCATAAGACACAAGTGTGACAAGATGTTCCGATTTGATTAAGTGTTGTGTGAGTCCACAGACCAGAAGAAAGGTACAGAGCAGAAAAGAATCAGTTTCTTGCCAGGAAGCAAGAAAGGCTGACTATGATGATACATGCCTGCTAATTCCACAGTCAGGGATCAGAGGCAGAACTGTGAGCTTGAGGTGGGTTTTAGACCAGCTTGGGCTGCATAATGTGACCCTGTCTCAAGAAACAAAATGTATATGGAGTGATGAAGAATACTGTGGGATCCAATCTAGGTTCATTTGAATACTGTTCTATGCCAACTAATTTTTAGTAGGTGCTATAGGTGCTATAGAAATGAAGACACCCACCTTTTTTAGAGAAGGCTTCAGAACCAGGTTTGAGAAAGGTCAAAAAAAGCTGTTTCCTGTACATGGGATAGGTTCTTCTAGCTGGGCTGACTTGTCTGGCCTCAGTGGGAGAAAATGGACCCAGCCTCACAGAGACTTGATGTGCCAGGGTGGGGAGATACCCAAGGGGACCCCACCCACTCAGAGAAGAAGGGGAGGGGAGGGGGAAGGGTTGTTGGAGGGGCTAACTGGAAGGGGGGCAGTAAGTGGGATGTAAAGTAAGTTTAAAAAAAATCCAGAAGCCAGGATAGCTTCAGAGATCTAGTTGATATCTAGTTGATAACTTAGGACCCTCCAGTCTTCCCTTTAATTTCAAATGTGTGGTTTTAGTCATTTTATATTGCTATAATAAAATACTTGAGACTGGGTAATGTATAAAAAATAGAAGTTATTGAGCTCAGGGTCTGGAAGCAGAGCATGCATGACAGGGAGATCTTCATAACAAAGCCCAACAACCCATTAGTCTATAGGTAAATAGTATATTTCTAATAGTAGAATCTTGAAGCTCCAGTCACCTCTCCAGTGCCTACAGAGGTTAGTCTATATTATTACAGTTACTACATGGGGTCAAGTTTTAACACCGGGCACTTGAGGAACAAATTCAAATCACAGCATCTGAATCCTCAGTCTTCTCTTCAATTCTGAGATGTACTAAGTATCCCAAATGGACACCATCTTTATATTTACCAAAGTCAGTTCTTGTTGCTTATAATCAAAATCTCTTAGGAAAGGATGTGTCTACTCTCACTCCTTTACCCCATGAGGAAACTGAAGTCCAGAGGGAGCCATGATTGTACGGGGGACAGTATTTAGTCAGCGGTCTTGGAGAGAGGTGACTCTTGAATGAAGGAGCCTGCACTATTCCCATCCTTATTTGATTAATCACAGCACAACTGGCCTGGCTTTGTCCTCACGCCCACTGCTCAAGGAAGGTAAGGACAGCACACTGACTTAAATTTCCCCTGAGCCAAATGCTGTAGATGGCTCCCCCCAGAGAAAATCATAGTCTGATGCCTCCAAAAAAACAAGATGGATGCCGATTGGCCAAAACTACTTTCCAGTTAAGGATTCGTGAAGATCTGAAGTTCAGTGGACTCCAGCATGCAGCAGAACATGGAACAGGAGAGGAATCTCAGGAAGGGAGGCTGTTGGCTCTTCAGTCTAGGTGGTAGGAAGAGTGGGGAAGGAATGGTCACTGACTGAGGAGTTCCCAGGGATCTCCCTTGCCCTCCAGGGATAGCTTTAACCAAAGACTGCAGTCTCACTAGGGACATTGTGAAATTGCCCCCTGGGACCTTCTTCCTTGGTCAGAAGACTAAGAGAAATTCCAAATGGTGGAGTCTATGCATCTGACAAGTCTAGAGCAGGGTTGGTGTGGATGGTTGGTGTGGATGGTTGGTGTGGCGAGGAGGTCATATTTTCAGATGACTCTGGAGGAATGTTCTCTCAGAAAGTGCTTGCAATCCTGGAAAAAAAAAAGTCACTATGGTAAAATGAAACCTGTGACACACAGACCTTTGGAAGCTGAGCCCCTCTGAGGACAAGCACAGAATCAGAAATTATCCCTGATAAATGGGAGAATGTGGTGGGTTCTGACGGAGCTTCTGGCTCAGAACTCAGTTGTGGCGATGCTGCTGGTACAGTTGGATGTGGGGAGCCAACAGAAGGCAGCTATCATCCTTGCAGCCATCTTGAGCCATATACCCTGAGAAGAGACTTGATTACATCATCCTACAACAGCTGAGCACATTCTGATAACATCTTGCTTTAGATACCCAGGATCTTCCCTTGGGTGTGTGAGACTTAAAGCTGTGATTTAGAGCCGAGACTTAAGTGCGTGACTTAGAAGTGAGACATATAAAAGGCAAGAGGCAGACAGAAGAGTTCAGAACAACTTGGAGTGGGTTAGTAGGAATTAGGCATTAGGAGAGTACAACTTGGAGTAGGAATTAGGCATTGAGGAAGAAGACACTTGGACTAGAGAACTCGAAAGAAGGATTATTAGGTATTAGGCACTTAACACTTGGAGAAAGAACTTGGAACTTGGAGGCACTAGGGACTAGGAACTAGGGACTAGGAACTCAAGACTTGGGACTTGGACTAGGAAGAGAGACTGAAGAATAAACAGGATTGAATCACACTCTGCCTTGTCTCCATTTCTCGAGTCCGTCCTTACTCTCTCTCTCTTGCTGAACCCTGACCCGCAGACTGGAGCAGCTTGGGGCAGTGCAGGCTCTAACAATTTAGCCCCCAAGACTTTTGGCAGTGCAGTTTCAAACATTGACAGAACGGTCCAAGACATTTTGGCCCCCAAATGTGGGGTAGTGCAGTTCTCAACATTTTTGGCGCCCTACATGGGGCACCTTGAGCCGCAACAGTTGGAGACACGAAGAAGGTCATTTAAACCATCACACGTCCTTTTTTTTAGGGCCACAGTTCCAGGGTCACAAGGCAGAGCAACATCATAACCTGAGTCCCACACAAGGATATAAACCATCCCAGGCTTCTGAAGCTTGAGGAAAAACTCAAGCAAAAGTATAAACTGGGAAATATGAACAAGGGCTACTGACTCACTCTTGATCCCTTCATTTACTAACTAACATGGTGTGGGACCATGAAAGGATAGCTTGGTTTCTGGTGGAGCACTGACTAGAGATGGCCAGAGACTCAACAAGGGACAGCATACATTTTGCCACACTCCCAGACTTCAGGCTCCTGACATGCAGCCAAAGACCTCTATTGATCAGCACCTTTCAGTCACGTAGGGCAACATCCCTACTAGCCCCTCCACAGGTAGAGGGCATGACTACAGGCCTCAGGGCCTCAAGAGATTTCCATATTAATGAGATACCTAAAAGCCAGAAGGCATAGCCAATTAAACATTCCTCCCCAGACTTTCCTCCCTCCCTATTTAAGTCAGGCCTGCCCTGAGAAATAGTGTGTGTGTGTGTGTGTGTGTGTGTGTGTGTGTGTACACAGTTTCATCCACTTTCCGCCATGACAATAAACCTTTTAAAAGCATGGACTTTCTCGTGTCTTTGGGGCCTGGCATGGGGAACTGTGGAGAAGACCTTTGACTACCAAGTGGCTGCTTAATCTCCCGATAGAAGACTTCTCTACATTCCCACCATGAACCAACTCAAGCAAGCTAGCTGAGCCAGTGACCCAGCCAAGTGAGTGCCATAACCAAGAGTCTCTACCCTGTGGGGCACCTCAGGAGCTTCTCTCCCTCTCAGCTGCGGGCTGGTCCAGCCTGTATGCCTTCCGTCTCAGTTCTTCTGTGGCTCCCAGCAGCATCTGGGAGCCCAAGGACAGAGACCACTAGTTTCCCCATCTAGCCACTTTGGCCCAGAGACCCCCCACTCAGGAGCTCTGCCCCCAAAGGACTTCAGGCTGAGACCTCTCCATGCCCATGTAGAGCTCGGCGGCTTCCCATAGTCCAGTGTCCACCTGGCGCTGCGTGGAGGGAACTCAGTCAAATTCCCACACTTCTGCCTCCCTGAGCCATGACAGACCCTGGGAACCACAACACAGACCAACAGGACCCACACCCACAAGAGAGCTACAGCCCCGCAGCATGGCAGAAGGCAAAGCTACTGTATTGTTAGCATGGAAAGCCAAACACAAACAAACAAACATGCTCCCCATCAGAATCTCTTCACCAGGGAAAGGGCACAATGTCTCTATGCTCAGTCCATAATCCTTTGGATATGTTTGCTCGGTGCATTCTCTAACTTGGTCAACAGGCTCTGTGCTGTGACTCAACAACTGAGGACAACCTTATCATACTGCAGTTGGTAAGGATGAGGAGAGAGAACCAATTAGGAGTCTGAAACTTGATCCAAAAGAGAGAAAGGGACGTTAGCTGGAAGACTGGGTTGATATTGTGGATGTGGTGAATACCACTGAATTATACCACAGAACACCACAGCTGGCTGAGAGCAAAAATACCACATCATGAAATGTACCCCACAGTCACTTGATTAAGTATCTTGATGTGAAAGCACCTTGTGAACTGGTGGGCTCGCTGCAAGCTTCCTCCCCTCACTCTTGGTATTGGGGGTAACAGGGGTGCCCCACCAATCTCTGCTCTCTTTTGATGTTTTGTTTCTGTGAGGAAAAGCTTCCCTATGTGACTCTGGCTGACTTGGAACTCACTATGTAGAATAGTCTGGCCCCAAACTTGTAGCAATCCTCCTGCTTCTGCCTCTGTTTCCTGGGTGATTTATAGACACATAAAAGTGGCATTTATAATATCATTTTTATTCGTTCTTAATTATTGTCAGGTCTGTTCATATCTGTCTGGGCTACTTACTGGCAAAGCTTGGGCCTCATCTTTATTGGCTACCTTAAAATTGGGCATAATATTCTCTGTATTGTGGGACTAGAGATATGATGTGTTAGTCAGGGTTCTCTAGAATCACAGAACTTATGGAATGTCTCTCTGTATATTAAGGGAGTTTATTGTGATGACTTACAGTCTGTAGTCGAACAAACCTAACAATGGGCAGCTGTGAATGGGAAGTCCAAGGATCTAGTAGTTGCTCATTCCACGAGGCTGGGTGTTTCAGCTGGTCTTCTATAGAAGCAGGCTCTAACAGAAGTGCTGCCAAGTAAAAGCAAGCAGGTAAAGGAGAGCAAATTTTCCTTCTTTCAATTTCCTTATGTAGGTCTCCAGCAGAAGGTGTGGCCCAGATTAAAGGTGTGTACCACCACACCTGGATCTGGGACTTGCTTTGTCCCAGGATGACCTTGAACTCAGAGATCTCCTTGCCTCAGTCTCCCGAGATTAAAGGCATGTACTACCTTGCCTGGGCCTAAGCTTTTCATAGCCACTATGCCTCAAGATCTCCATGCCAAGATCCAGGTCAGAAACTTGTGTTTCTATGCCACTATGCTTCAAGATCCGAATCATAGGTGTGCCCTCCAATTCTGGATTGAAGTTCATTCCAGATATAGTAAAGTGACAACCAGGAAGAGCCATTACAAGATACCATGAAGTATGTTACATAAGATGGAAAGAGCACGGATATGGGGTTACTTACAAAAGGCACAGTGTCCACCATTGCTATCCTAGGACCTAGGAAAGCCAGAATGCGGAATCTAGACCCAAATCAGATAAGCATGTGACAACACTGGCAGGGGTACGTGACCATACAGAGATCCCGTTGTCCTTCTAAGGAGAACAGAAGCCATCTTCCCTAAATATAGGCCATTCAGGCAGCTTCCAGGGCCTATGCCAGTTCTGAGCCAGCAACTGCCCATCCTCCTTTCTAAGCCTCTGTGTGACTTATCTCTTGTTGACAAGTGTCTGGCTAAAAAAGTCTCAGGATTTATCAGTAAGAATGGTGATAAAAAAAAACTTTGCCGAGCAGGCATTTCCAGCCCTACTCGACATATTCCATTGACCAGGCACCTTGGAACGACCCTGAGAAAAGTCAGAGGTCTCATCCATGCCCTGTGCATCCAGAGAGCCAAGACTGATCTACCGTTTGTGTGACAGCTGGACATGTTCACAGGGTTAAAGTGTGGTTTTCCTCCATTTTCGAAAAAGAAGCAATATTTAATCTCATCAAGAAGCTATGTGCCCATTTCTGTTTCATCTCTCACACACTGACAGATTCTTCCTTGACACAGCCTAAGTGGGGATATGAATGAAGTCATACTTAGCTTGATCTGGGTGAGCCTGGGGCTGCCCACTTTATTGCTCAAATTAGCTTGGATCTTGGGAAAACTAGGGGAGTGTCTGCACTCCCAATGCTGTGGTAGTTATCTTCAGAAGATGGAATGGGGTGAGACTTATTTCTTCCTTATGTTGTTCTGTATTAGTCAAATTAGGGGGAAAGCTTCAGTTACTTGATAATTAGATAAATTATACATCCATTTTTAGAAAGGTCCAGAATGACAAGGCCCTTCTGTGTTCTCCAGATATGTTACTTCAGGCAGCCCAATCCTCGTGGAATTCTTCCTGCTCTCAGGGACCACCACAGCTCAGGCCCAGGTCTCCAGAGACAAACCAATTAGACTCCTCCCATAAAGCAGAAGGACCATCTTGCCTTCTCATATTCATCTTTCATGGTGTTTGTGGTTGATTTTATTATTTCTGAGTAACTTATTTTCAAATATTCAATAGTGTGAGTACACTCTCCTCATTATTCTCTGTCTTCTCTCTCCATCCCCAGATAGAACTGCTTTCATTAGTAGATGGATTTCCTTCTAGATCTTGCTTTATTTCCTTCTAGAACTTTCTGTTGTGCACATGCTCACATGTACCCAAAGGCACACACACAGTGGTGCCTCCTTTTGTTCTCTTCCCAGATGTCATAAAATACCTTATTTTGGGGCCCTAGAACTATATAGATTTTTTTCCTCAGTAATCTATCTTGAAGGTCTATATATTCAGTGTCTTTCTCTTTTAAGGTGTCGTGCAGTGCTTTAAAGTAGAGTCAGGACTTGTCAGTAGTTAGATATTCAGATGCTTTCCCATATTTCACTGTTACAAGAAGTGGACATCTTGGTATGGCTTCTTATGTGTGAGGTATTTCTTACAAGTAGCTATAGGGAGAAAAAATGCTGCATCAGATAGTCTGGGGTTCTTCATTTTTTTCCTAGGCACTGACTACCAGGTTGCTCTTCATAGCAGCTCCCCTAATGATTTACAGAATCCCTAGCATTGTGTTGGCACACCTGACCAAGTCCAGATAATAACAAACTTTTAACTTTTGCCAGTCTGACGTGAT